>NC_134883.1:7833917-7868917 GCF_041734735.1 Babylonia areolata
TTTGAAGAAATTTGCGCAATGCTGGTTTGGAAATGATGCCGATATTTGTTTGATTTGCAAAGCATCGTGCTCTACCTTTCATGCTAGACTTACGGCCGCTCCCTCTCTCTACCTTTATTTCTTTGAGGCGATCAATGGTGTGATGGCCTTGTACCTGTTCTTTTTGATATTCTTTGACTTTTCTGAGGATTTCCAATTTTCCTAGATGTAGGCCGCTTGTTGCTGTTGCGTTACCAGCAAGTCTGTCAGCTCACTCATTTCCCTTAACACCTGCATGACCATGTAAGTTTTTTAATCTGAAAGTTGCGCATTGCCTTATGCCACTCTGGTCTTCCCATTCCATTTTCAATTTTCTGTATGAGGTTCATTGAGTCCGTTAGAATCATGGCATGTTGGTTTCCGGGCATATGGACAGACGATAGCCACTGGAGGGCATGTGTCACAGCTTCAACTTCCATTGTTAGGCTGGAGGTTGTGACTTTGTAGGCAGCATTCTCTTCCCTACTTGTTTTTACATTTTGTTTCGCAGTGAATCCCCAACCGGATTGGTATTTGGTGACTGAGCCATCTGTGTATATGATGATGTCCTCTTCTTTACTGTTTTCTTCTATGAGTAGCTTCACTTCCGCATCAGTTTTGCCCTCTGGCCATTCCCAACAATGTCTTCCTAGAGTGGGTGAAATGGATGTGTTGAATAGATGATTGAGGTTTTCAGGGGTTTTCTCCCATTCTTTTGTTTCTTTCAGGTCTTGTATCGGCATACTAGCTGGATTGTGTCTTCTGCTTGCCCCATCCATGATCTTCCTCATCCTAGACGGCTGCCTTTTGGTTCTTTGACTGCGTCATGCAGTGGGTTTTGAGGATTTTCTAATGCTCTGAAGTAGGTCTTAACCTGTTCTAACTTGTTTCTGGCCTGCACTGAAGGAAGGTCAAGCAGGTATAGCATGGTTTCCGTAGGCATGTCTTTTGTTGTTCCAAGGATCAGCCTCATAGCTTCATTTTGAACTCTTTTCTAATTTTAGGAGGTTGCTTTGAGATGGTGTTGTTAGCCCGAGTCCATAGTCAATCACACTGAGGACGAGTGATTGGTATAGCAGGAAGAGGTGGCATTGTTCAATACCTTTGGTTGCCATTGCTATTAAGACTGAAAGACCCTTTTTGCATTTGAGAACAGTATTTTCCGTATGTTTTCTGAAGGTCAGCATCCTGTCAAACCGTATTCCTAGGCAGCGTAGGCATTCAGTTTTCTCAATCTGAATCCCGTCGAATGACACAGGTGATTTGCTCGCGGTTCTGTTGTTGAGGGTGCACAGCAACATTTGGGCTTTCGCTGGATTGATGGAAGATCCTGTATCTTTGCACCATTAAGCGATATTGTTTAGTTGTTTCTGGGCAGCTTTAGTTCTTTCCTGAAAAAGTTATTTAGTTCTTTCAAAAAAAAAACAACAACAAATAAATATGAAGTCTGGCAAACATTCCCAGACACTGACATGCACTTGAAAGGAAAAAACAATCTCCCACAGTCTATACAAAATGACTAAAAGTGAAAAGATTTTTCTCTGAGTCCTGTACAAGGATTTAGGAAGGTAGAGTTTAGGAACAAAACAAGTGATGGATTACAGAATGGATTCAACAAAAACAGGCAATGGATTACAACAGTGATGGACAAAAACAAGCAAGAAACAAATCAAAACCGAACAAAAATTAAAATAAAAAACCCATGCTGTCATCCATGGAAAAGATGAAATACCACACCCTTATTCAGTTATTGTTGTTGTTCCTTCTTAATGACCAAGTACAGATCAATGAAGGCAGAAAAAGTCAAAAGATTTTTTTTCTTTTTTAATCTGATTCCAGTGCAAGATTTGAACCAGTTAACAATCTCTTCCTTATCAGGGGCATTACTACGAGGCCACCGCTCCATCCAGTTGGTTCCAAAAGCCAGAGACAACAGTCAGTAACACTCCAAGAGCAGCTGCAACATGACTGTGTGGCACTAGTGCCAGTTCCAAGCAACCCAGTTCCCCTCTGTTTTAATCTTGGCCCAAACTGAATGTGCTCGAATCTGTCATGCTGTTTCATACAGTGTCACTGTCAGCCTGAACATACTGACACTGTTCAGTCAAAAGATGAGCACTGATTCTTTTAAAAATCACTGCCTGAATATTCTGTGTTTTGGATGGTCAGGAGACAAATACAGACATACATGTATCTTAACTATATTTTTCAGTAAACTCAGCTTCTTAGTTGGGAATTAAAGTCACAAAAATACATCACATGTTCCAGCACTCATAAAAAGTGATTCATTGCAGGTGTTTTCTAGTAAACACACACACACACACACACATATATATATATATACACACACACACACACATTCACACAAAACAGCTAAATATGCACAAATACTGTCAGAGTGTCTATGTATAAATAGGCACTCCATCTGTATTCTATGGTTCAACAATTATTTCCTCCATGTGTGTGTGAGAGAGAGAGAGAGCATGCATGCATGCTCATGTGTGCACATAAGTGCAAGCATATTGTGTGTGCATGTGTGTGGGTGTGACAGTGTGTTTTTGTGCATTTTGTGTCTGATCGACATGTTATTTGAAAGGGCTTCAGTTGAGCTATTTTAAAACCAATATATATATATATATATATATATATAGAGAGAGAGAGAGAGAGAGAGAGAGAGATAAGAAAAAAGAAAAATAAACACATCAATCTGTCAAATATTCCAAATTTTCGGAACAATCAGGTTCCTTCCTCAAGGGATAAGTTGTTTACATGTTACCAGGGTCACTCTTACGCAGTTATTATGACACAAGCACGCCATGACGTACATGTTGTGATGCAATTTCACTATATATGAATATACTATTTATTGTCATTGATATCATTAACAGAGATCTATGGAGCATAACAGAACAAGGAATATTTTTTCACAGCCTTACACAACAGTCACAAAATTAAAGGATGAAAAAAATGTATGACGGCCTACTTTCTGTGGCAAACTATACTTCAAGTGACAATGAACAAAATCATATAGAAAAAATACACACATATCCAGAGTATACATAACACACATGTATACAGAATCCAAAATGATACAGTCTACATGAAATCTATCTGATATCAGTGTGCACACTTCACCCCCAAAAGTGTTTTCAATGTGTGGCTACCACACCCTTTACTTGTATATTGTTAATCAGGCGAAACATTTCACCTCAATGAGTCATTGTACAGTGACATCGTGACTACATCCTTGTACACATGAAACTGAATAAACAACCTGAAACAAAGTACAAACATGACGGATCAAACACTAAAGAAATAGAACCCATAAAAGACATAGCTCCCCATTTCCAAGACAAGAGAAGCAGAGTAAAAGTGAACATTATATATAATATACATCAGATGTGTCCATTAATTGTGGTCACTGTGACACACATAACTAACAAGACAGCATTCACAGGGAACACTATCTCATCTGTGTTGGCTCAGGCCATGTGAGCAGGGCCTTCCAGCACAAGATAGCAAAAGGTGGACAGGTCATAAATGAAAATTTACAAGCTTTCACAACAGTACGCAACACGAAACTCAAACAGATCTCAGTCAATGTTTTCTGCCTGGCTTGACACTGCAGGTTTCACAAAACATTATGGGAAGGTACACCTTGAGTTGAAGCCTTCATGTACTGATGTAATGTCAGCAAGGGGCTCTGACTTCTTTTTCTTTCTTTTTTTTTCTTTTTTCTTTTAATCATATCTGCCTGACCAGAGAAATTCGGTACTGGCAACCAAAACACAAATAGAATTATACATATTTCAATCCTAATCATAGTTTCCAAGATATGTCTAAAGACACAACAAAATGAACATCCAAAACAACATGAAGTTAACAAACACAAAATTTGCCTGCACCCATGCACGAGCACATTATGTGTGTTTTGAGAGTCCCTCAAATTTCTGGTGTCTTTACTTGACTGTAGAGGGTATACATCAATGTGTTATCAGTGTTTGTATGCACAACCAATCAGTGTGTGAAAGAAAGAGACTCACAATGAGAGTGTGTCACAGTGTGTGAGTATGTGTGTAGATTGTGCACTTCACATAAAATGTGACGTGTATGCATTTTATAATCAATCAGTGTTGTGTGTGTGTGTGTGTGTGTATGTGTGTGTGTGTGTGTGTGTGTGTGTGTGTGTGTGTGTGTGTGTGTGTGTGTGTGCTTGTGTCTATGTGTGCTTGTGTCTGTGTGTGCTTGTGTGTATGTGCTTGGATGTTTCCAGTCCATGGGTGCAAGCAATGCACAAAAAGAAAAAGAAAGTATTATAATCATATAATGATATATATATATACGTAATGTGTGAATAAGTGTGCTTGCGCATGTTTGTGCTTGTGTCTGTGTGGATGTTTCTAGTCTGTGGGAATAACAAATATTGTACAGGAGGGAGGACAGCGTGTTCAAAAGTGTGGAATTATCTCAAAATAGGAAGATTACAAGATGACATGACAAGTTCTTGTGTTTGAATCGCTGTTAATGTTTTAATTTTGGTGTATAATGTACAATATCATCATCCATTGTATTACTTTATTGCCTCTGTGCCCAAACTGTGGTGAAAGGATTAAATATTCTTGACTCTTTGTGTGTGTTAGAGTGTGAGAGTGTGTGTGTGTGTGTGTGTGTGTGTGTGTGTGTCCAAGAATACCAAAAAGAAAAAAAATCTTTTAAAGCAAGTGCTACTACTGTACAGTTTACTGCCATTTTGTGTTTATACTGTGTGTGCACCAGTGTACATGTGGTTATAACTACATGGTGTGTGTGTGTGTGTGTGTGTGTGTGCGTGTGTGTGAGAGAGTAAGAGAGAGAGAGAGAGAGTGTGTGTGTGTGTGTGTGTGTGTGTGTGTGTGTGTGTGTGAGTGCAAGCACAACTCTTTGTGTGTGTGTGTGTTTGTGTATGTCACAACGTGTAAATTATTCAATTTTAATGCCTAAAGGGAGGGTTAATGAGAGAGAGAGAGAGAGAAGACAAGACGAGACAAGACAAGACAAATTCTTTATTTCGAGGATAACAGATAAGCACTGGTGTGCTTTTTTTACATCCAGTCCCTGCCCTGAATAGGGTCTACACTACACAATGTTTAATCAAATATAAGCATGGTGTTAGTAGAGATACATAACAGAGGGGAAAAAATACATATAAATCAAAACAAAACAACCACACACACACACGCACACACACACGCACACACACGTGGCATACAGGCACTAGCATGGTGTAAGTAAAATGCATAGGAAAAAAAATGAACAAAATGAGAAGAAACAAACACACACACCGCACTACACACCAGAATGGGGGATAGTGGGTGAGGAAGGTTCTCAGTGAGAGAGAGAGAGAGAGAGAGAGAGAGAGAGAGAGAGACAGAGAGAGAGAGAGAGATTCTCACACTGTGAGTACAATTATCCCAATCATTGCAAATAAAATAAATCTGTCCAGAACCATGTCCACATCTTCAAATGGCTCAAGATCTGTTCATTTCACTGTGACTGTGGTTTGTGATTGTTCTGTGATGTCTGTGATCACACATTTCACGTCCTTTCGGTTGTTCTCTCGCAATTTTTACAAAGATATAGAAATGGCATTCGCTAAACGAACTTACCATCATGTTTTCGTACATCAGCCTGTCTGCAAGATGTCAGTTAGTTTGCACCACAACAGTTAGATCTTCATTTCCAGATTTTTGTTCTTTTTCCGCTTGTTGTTGGCGTTTCCTGTCACGAACTGTTTGGCAGACGAAAGTGATGACTGGGCATGCGCACAATAATGACCTACATTCAACCAACAACATCACTGCGCATGCAGGCCGACAAAGCAAACCGATTTTTTGCTCTTAAGTTATATCAGACACCTTGGCAAGAAGTAAGATTCTGTCTTATGACGATTTCTGCGACCTTCTACGATGTTGTCATCATTTATTCTTTGCGTTCTGCCTCCCAAGGGCAATCCCAGGGCCACCTTTGCTAAAAGCATGGGGCGTAACCCAATGGTCGCACACACGTTATTCATTCAAAGGGTTATGTCATAAAAAAAAATATAAATAAAATAAATTTTTGTATGTTTTTGTTCAATATTGTGTGTGTGAACAGATGATGTGTAAATGTTAAATAATCAAGAGGCACCCCTTTCCGAACCTGTTCTGTCTGTCTGGAGACCCTGTTTGGTGGATCATTCTGCTCAAAGAACACCTGCTCGAACCGCTTATTAAATTTGAGTTTTTGTCTGAAGTTTCAAAAGTATGTGGATGTTGCATTGATAGCCACCTCAGAAAAAGCATTAAACAGTTACCATACTTACCTTTAATTGAAATAACTATAACACAGTTGTGGAAAAAAAACAACTAAACACTGTTCTAGCAATATAATTTACAATCTAAAAGTGGTGCCCTTTGGTATTTTACTCAGGAATAATGAAATAATCTTAGTTGTGATGCACTGTGGGTTCGATGAATGGTTGCTCAAATATATATGTGATGATTCTTTTTTCTTTCTTTTTTTAATCTGTATCATGCAACTTCATAATTACAGATTTATGTGAGAAATGTGAACTGTTCCGTGTGACAGCATGGACAAAACCTTTTAAATAAGAGCTTCTCTCCACTTTACATAATTATTAGAATTCTCTTTTTGCTTCTGTAGCTGAAGCCTCATATCTAATATCTTTCCTTTTACTATAATCATTTGCAATGATAGGTATGACCACTTGCTTAATTGTGACTGATTATGGGCTGTGCCAGTCAAATCTTTCCATGGGAACTGCTATGGCATCCAGATTGATCATAACATAATTATCTGAAAGTGTGCAAGTATCACCTTGTCTTCTTTTTTTGTTTGTTTGTTCCCTAGCCCTGTTACATATTGTGACTGATGACTGAGCATCAAAGTGTGACCATCCAAAAGCTTTGAAACTTTTCAAATTCAGTTTTATTCAAACTTTTTAATGTGTTTGTCCAAATTAACTCATTCACTGCCAGGGAAACAAATGAAAAAGGGTGTGAATCAATGACAAAAAATCTAACCGTTACATATCTTGTCAATATAAAGCAATGCATATGTTTTTTTCAGAAAAAGAACATTTCTTGTCAATAGAAAGCAATGCATATGTTTTTCAGAAAAAGAAATTGGCAGAGCTTTTTGTTAAAAGCATTCTGAAATTGCGAGATTTATAGATGTACAGATTTTGAACTGGTTGAACAACTAGGTGTATTTCAGCTATGTAGTTTTACATTTCTTGTTGCATAAAACAATGCTATATCAGTGTGAATTTTTCAACCAAAAACACAAACAAGCTTGAAAACAAAGAAACCCAACAAATCAAGGCCTGGTGTCCAAGGTGTTGTAAGTGAACCAAAATAACAATCAAAACTATCAAGGTCTCGTACATTCAAGAACTGTTCCAAAATGTGTGTTATCATCAAAGGTCCCAAACCCCCTCTCTTCCTGCTACTCTCCCTCCACTTCCTCTCTTTGGCGTTACTTTTTTGTTCTCAATGCACTCGCCTTTCCCTTTCCCACATCCATTCACTTGGCCATGCCCCCCATGATGTACACAAAATCTTTCAACATTTTACCCTGTGCTATGTCACTATTTGTGTGAATCTCAGAACAATTAGTGTCTGAGGTATACTCTGGCCATCAAATTAGCCATTGCTTGCCTGAAACATGACAAAGGTTTGTCACTGTTGTTTCCTACTTATAAACCAGTACACTTCGCCAGTTGATTGGACTGTCAGTTGCATGGTTAACATTTTGAGCCACAGATCATGCCATATGCCATATTAAGACTGTTTTCATGTTTATCCATGATAGAAACACAGTCTTTTTCTGGTTTTAGCAGCAGTTATGATGACATTTCTATTTCTGACTGAAGGAAAATTCAGTGAAGCCCAATGATGGGTTAACCCATCATGTATAGAGTGAAAAGGTTCAATTGTGTGCTAATACTGATCAGAGCAAAGATATATTTCATGATTTAAAAACAACCTTGCCAGGCATGTACAGAAATGGAAGCATACAATTGAGTTGTCAAATTAACATAAGCACATGAAACACACACACACACACACACACTGCAAACCGGCACCTCATTTGCAGGCTGGCATGGATGCTAAACAATTTGCAGGAGGTTTTTATGTGTATAAATGTGTGAATAAAGAGGAGGACAAAGAGATCATTTCAGTGTGAAAAAGCAGACATCCCCCATCTCTCTCCCTCCTTCTCTCTCTCTCTCTCTCACTCTGCAGCCTCACTGTCTCATGTTACTGATACCTGAACATCTAGTGGTGGAACGGTGGTATAGCAGTAAATGCGCTCATCAAGAAAATGAGTATAGCTCTACAAGTTCGAGTCCAGGTTTTTTACTTTCCCTCCACTGGACCTTGAACGGTGGTCTGGGTGCTCATCTTTCCGTGATGTTTTTATACATTAAAAAAAACACCAAAAAACAAAAACAGGCCTCATGAAGATGTGCAGTATGCACTTAGCACATGTAAAAGAACTCTCGGCAAAAAACAGGGTTGTCCCTGACAAAATTCTGTAGAAAAATCTGTTTTCATAATAAAACAAATTACACTTGAAGTTACATTTTAAAAAAAATGGTGAAGCTGCAGTGTGGCAATGTGTTTTCCCTGAGGAGAGCAGCTTGATTTTCACAAAGAGAAATCTGACCAAAACGGGAATGCAATACCACACTTTACTTGTGATCCATGTGAGCAAGTATATATACACACACATATGCATACACATAGTTGCAAATACACACATTCATACTATGAATAGGTATATACATTTTTATTCACATTATAGAAAAAGAAAAGGTAACAAAAAATGCACACAAGTTTCAAATGAAGAACAAAAATATATTCCTTTCAATATCACTTATTCATTCGCTCCATCAACATACCAAAAATTGACAAATATTGCTTTTTCTCAAGAGCTTGTTCATGTCCATACAAATATTTATATGAATATTGATCAAGCAAAACTGGCACACAAGAACACAATCTCAAGGAGGTTTCAAAGAATGAAGACAGATCCATGTATCCTACACTACATGTGCTTTTATTAAAAAGAAATATTTGAAAAAAGGAAAAAAAATAAAGAAGCAGATGCCTAACCTATGCACAAACCTTATGTAATTAGTCCAGTCTGAAAACCTTCCAACTTCTATTTGAAAAACCTCTCTCTCTCTCTCTCTCTGCATTATATATATATATATATATATATATATATATATATATATATATATATTCATTCATATGCATATACGTATATATAGAGAGTAAGAGATGTGTGTGTGTGTGTGTGTGTGTGTGTGTGTGTGTGTGTGTGTGTTTTAAAACAGTAAACACAAAATAAATTTTGTGAATACAATCAGCAAACTAAACAAACAGGTAACTAAATAAAAAATAGAATTCAAAAAGTAAGATAGAAAGCATGGAATTAAAATACCAACAAACGACAATAACATTTCATTTCATCACATGGTCTAATATACACATGGCGACTCACAAAACTCAGTTATATGTCAACAACAACAACAACAAAGAAATTAGAAAAATAAAATAAATAAATAACTCCAGCAGTTACACCATGGAATGTTGTTGTTGTTTTTTTTTAAGTCTGTTACATACGTACACATGCACACAAACAAACACACAGATACACACAAAAGCAATACTGGAGAAAGATGAGCGAGGAAATGTTTACAAGCCATAGGCATGGAAGTGAAACTGAGTGTAGCCGGGTTGGCTACATTCTTCGTTGGGCCAGCTTAGCAGACAACTTTTGTGACTCGCCGAAGGTTACCAAGGAAGTTGTAAATCGGTCACAAGTTATCTCCCTTTACAGGGAACCGTATGATGATTTTCATCAATTTGTTAAATTATAAACACTTCCTTACAGATGAGATTATAGTTTTTATGTTATTGGACTTCAGAATGATCATACTTCTCAATTGTAATGATATCATTTGGCCAGGTAGCCTATAACTCTTTTAAACTAATATTTTTGTGAATGAATTTTGGCGCGATCTTCGAAATCCACTCACATGAGACTGCTGCAACACCGACCCTGTTGATGCATTTTCCTTTGATTGTTGAATGATGACTGATGAGCATGTTGACAATAATACTGCTACGAAGATCCGTTTAAGTCTGGTGTGACAGCTATATTTGTACTCTGTTCTTTCTTTCATTATATACCGTACTTCAGCTATCACCCAGACCCAGGAAAAAGACAACAGTGCAGTTAGACTGGAACCTTGCGCAACAGTTCTAACTATACCTTCCTCAAAGTGGTTGACAACTCTAATGTGTGGTCCCAGTCTTACCAGTATCAGTATCAGTATCAGTAGCTGAAGGAGGCGTCACTGTGTTCGGTCAAATCCATATACGCTACACCACATCTGCCAAGCAGATGCCTGACCAGCATCATAACCCAACGCGCTTAGTCAGGCCTTGAAAAGAAAGAAAAAACAAAACAAATAGCTATGACTTGGAAGCTCAGTTACCCAATCAGATAAATTTTTCAAAAAATTTTTTGTTTGTTTTGTTTTTAACACATGCACAATAACATTCCTGCAACAAAGAACCCACAGCAACAAAAGGGTTGTTCCTGGCAAAATTCTGTAGAAAAATCCACTTCGATAGGAAAAGCAATTAAAACTGCACGCAGGAAAAAATACAAGAAAAATGGGTGGCGCTGTAAGTGTAGCGATGCGTTCTCCCTGGGGAGAGCAGCCCGAATTTCACACAGAGAAATCTGTTGTGATAAAAAGAAATACAAATACAAAACCAGGATGGAAATTTCGGTCTGTATCAGTTTTGTCCTCTTTCAAAACTAACTTGAATACCCACCTCTTCAAACAGGCCTTTGGGTGTGATGAAGCATTGTGAATTGTCAGCAATTCTTCCTCCTCCTACCCATCCCACTTTACCCTCTACTGAAATCATCATGTAGTGTGTGTGTGTGTGTGTGTGTGTGTGTGTGTGTGTGTGTGTGTGTAGATTAAATAATGAAAAACAAACAAAAAAAACAACAACAAACAAACCATTCCTGCAACAGGAATCAAACCCATGACCTCCCAGTTACCATACCATAACACTAGTAGCTATGTCATCACAGCAGTTGGTTAAAAAAAAAAAAAAAAGAAAACCCATCCCTCTATTCTTCCTCCTCTCCCTGAGCGTTTATGTAATCAAAACAACTGTGTACATTTGCAGTCATTAGTCTGTCATTTTATATTGAAATCAAATCAGTCACTAGTATTCAGCCATAGATAATTAAAGGCACCTGTGTGATTATAACAAGAGACTGGTGGGTTTGGCAACATCAATAAATTTGCGTGAGTATATGTACAAGCTAGTCCTGACCAAGACCCTGCCAAAATCAATTCTTTTACACTGAAACTTATTTCATATTTACACTTTTTCACCTTCCAGACAAAACAAAACTTCTCAATTTTTCTTTTTTTTCTTCTGTGACACACCAATTACAGATATGGCACAAATCTTGTTTTCAGGATTTCATTATTATTTGGTACCAAATGAAATCTTCCACAAACAAATCAAAGCTGATGCTGGAGTTGTATGACAATGTACCCAGACAATGAACAGATTGCTGTATGCATTGTGAATGGAGGCCTCAGAGTAGCAATCCAAACTCATTTCTCAAAATCAATCCAATTTCAAGGAGACACTGAAGCATGTGGACAGATCCATATAATTTATGCAACATCACATCTGCAGGGGAAAAAAAGACAAGAAAAAAGTGCAGATGCCTGACCATCACATTACCCAGTGCGCTTATCTCATTTGAGAAGAAAAAATGAACAGATAAATACATAAATAGATAAATTACTAAATAATAATAATAATCCTAACAGGTAAATGAGTCGAACAGAAGATTGAGAGGGACCATCTCCTCATAAACAGAGATCAGAGCAACACCAGAAGGCTGTGTGATAATATAGCAAAGTGGGGTGTCAGGACTGCCTCATGCATTGCACAACACATGTTGGGGCATCTAAGTCTGACCATGACAAAAGGAAAAAGAAAAATGGTTAAAGATGCTAATAATAATGGTGGTAATTGCCGTAACGATAAATCATAGTGTTTTGATTCATTGTGTCTCTTGAAGGTAATAACATTCTCTGAGGAACAGATATATTGGGCAGTGACAAAAAATAAGCAGCTTGTTGCTTATATATATTATGTCTTTTTTCTTCCTTTTTTTTTTTCAAGTGTTATTCTAATGTCATATATCATGTCTGTGTTGTTTAGCTCTACATCTTCCATGACTGAAAACAAATCACATGAATGTAAATACTGGGGGGGAAAAGGTCTGACCATGACACCCTGTTTCCATCATGAACAATCTGATCTACCAATGCACATTTGTCAAAGTGAACAGCACATCTCATCCTAGCATGTGAAGACTGCTTCGGCAGACCAAGTGGACAAAACCTGCATCTTGATGGCCTCTGGACAAGTGGTTGCTCGACTTTAACTTCGTGCAACAGAGATGTTTAGCAGCATCCTGGGTAACTGGGCAGTCCTTTTCAGGAAAGCATTGCCCACTCACACAGTGGGGATGGGGTTAGAAAAGATACCCCACACATTGCTTGCCTTACATCGTCCAGTCAACTTACCACTGCTGACAGATCATCCTCCTAGCAGTCAAACAAAGAGGCAGTCACTCCCTTTTCCATAAATAGCTACACAGTAACGTCTCCCTTGAAAATGAGTTTGACTTCATAAATGTTAAAACATCTCCGGAAACAAAGCATGGGCAAATTAATTTGTGACATCAAATTTTCTGATGTTGCATAGAACCTTTGACTGGTTCAGACGAGAAAAGATGCCCAGAGTCTGACTTTATAAATCTTAAAACATCCCAGAAAACAAAGCATGGGCAAATTCATTTGTGATATCAAGTTTTCTGATGTTGCATAGATCCTTGGATTTGTTTCAGAGGAGAGAAGATGATGCCCTCAGTTTGACTTAAAAAATGTTAGAACATTTTAGGAATCAAAGCATGAGTGAAAAAAAAAAAAACCTATGATAAATTTTCTGATGTTGCATAGAACCTTGGATTTGTTTCATAGGAGAAAAAGATGATGCCCTGAGTTTGACTTCAAAAATGTTTAAACACCTCAGGAATCAAAGCATGGACATCCAGGCAACCAACACCACCCACGCAACCAACGGCTGGAACAGCTGCCCTGTCATGGACATTAGGCGGCGCTGTCACCAGCTCCAAAGTTTCCTGCCACAGCCTGAAAAAAACGAAAAGAAAAGTTTTTTTTGTTTTTTTTTTAATTCATCCACCTCACAAATAGTCAATTGGAGTTGCTTGGTAATTGCAAATCATTTCAAGCTCAAGAATTCTCCTGTATTCAAAAATCATGAATGAGCAAAATCATTAATAATAATTAATCATGTATCACTTTATTACCAATCATGATAATAATATTCATTCATCTGTTTACTTACTTACTGTTAATGTTCTTGCACAAGTCTGATTTAGATTTTAAAACCTAAAGCAATACCACTCAACAGTCATCCCAATACAGTTTTCAAAACAATATGATTAACACCTGTATCAGAAAAAAAAAAAAGTAACTTTAATGTAATTGTTCTCTGCACAAAGCCAGTGCTCTCCCTTTTCTAATTCTACTTTTCAGACAGACAGACAGACAGATGCTATCAAGCTGGTGTTTCTGTCAGACATCAGTCTGTCAATCTGTCTGTAAATCTGATGTTTGTTACATCATGATCTTACCAACTGACTTTAGAAGAAAAAAAAAAGTCAAAAAAGATCAAACACAAAAGAGGACCAGCAGTGAATGCAAAAGTTGTTCAGCATTGTGGCTGAGAATCCCCATTTGTCATGGGAACAACTCTGAGGTACAGTTTCATGATCTACCCACCCCAGCTCTGCCTCACCAGCCACATAACAAGGATGACTCAATGCTGCCTCTTTCCCATTTTGCTTTAGCCAGGTTTTCTCAGGGGTTATTATCATGACACAACAGGCCCACCTAACTATGACTTCCTCTTTTCACTCTTACAAATTCATCTCCAGAACGGATGGGATCCAGTAATTAGGATTCCCGTTCGTATTGTATTGTATCTGTATTTGTATTTCTCTTTTTTTGTCACAACAGATTTCTTTGTGTGAAATTCAGGCTGCTCTCCCCAGGGAGAGCGTATCGCTACACTGAGAGTGCCACCCATTTCTTTGTATTTTTTCCTGCATGCAGTACTATTTGTTTTTCCTATTGAAGTGGATTTTTCTACAGAATTTTGCCAGGAACAACCCTTTTGTTACCATGGGTTCTTTTACGTGCGTTAAGTGCATGCTGCACATGGGACCTCAGTTTATCGTCTCATCCGAATGACTAGCGTCCAGACCACTACTCAAGGTCTAGTGGAGGGGGGAGAAAATATCTGCAGCTGAGCTGTGATTCGAACCAGAGCGCTCAGATTCTCTCGCTTCCTAGGTGGACACGTTACCTCTAGCTAGGCCATCACTCCATGTCCATGTCTTCCACTGGGAAGTCTTAGATGGGGTCAGGTTGGAAATTAGAATTTATGTAACAATGGGACATCCCTCGTTTTTATCATCAATGATCTGGGATGTGATGGGGGAGGGAGGAAACATGCAAAGGCCACGCTGCTTGAAATATAGCCCTTCCTAAATCCAAACAGACCTTCATTATGGTGAGATTCCCTGATTTTCAATTTCTGTCTCCATTTCTGTTCCGATCTCTTAATTCAGCTGTACTGCTTTGGATCATTTCTTGATGTTTCATTTTTGAGCAGATGATCCTGATTTGTTTTTTGTTGTTCTTTTTTCCTTTTTTCCCCCCCTTTTTTTATGTTTTTGTTTTTGTTTTTTGTTGTTGTTGTAGCAATATTATATATAGCTCAAAATTATGTCCCCTATCTTCACTGTCCAAATTTACTCTCCACCCTCTCAATTCAGTTACAGGACATCTAGATTTATTATCTCAATTCACCCACGACATGTGATAATTGAGAATTATAATCCTCCTAAGGTTAATTCTTATTGTTCTAGCCTCAGGAGTCATCATGGAATTTCATATAACTCCACTGTCTCTTTTACTGACAGCAGGTTTTAACCCCTTGACCACTACACCCTTGTGAAATGAGATCAATGTGGCCTGAATTCTAAGTGCAGTTGATGCTTTATGTGAATTTTTGTGTGGTTTAATGGCATTACCTTACTGAACAAATTAATGCAATCCCAAGAGGAAGAAATGTAAATTATAAAAAAACAAAAACAAAAACATGACTGCTATCCTGGTTTATTCACTCTGTTTTATCTCAGTGAGGTTACAGCTCTTTTTAGTGAAAAGCCAACTTGTTCGCAACAGTCAAAGGGTTAATACTAACGCTAAATGTCCTGAGATTGTGATTATTTCACTTCCTTTGACTCTCAGTCCTGATTTACTCCAAACACATTATCATGTGAGGTCCCAAGTAATAATCAATAAATAAACAAACAAACAAATAAATAAACAAATAAAAAAAACAAATAATTAAATAAACAAATAAATAAACAGATAAATATAGGTCACTCTCCCACACACCCTGATCCATTATAAACTTGGATCAACAGGGGATCAGACGTCTGTCATTTAAATAAACTGCATTATACATCCAGAAACTATTGTAATCTTAGCTTGATTTACCTATAGTTACAGTGGTTTGCAAATATCACTAAAAAAAAAAAAAAAAGAAAAAAGAAAATAAAATATAATAGAATAATTATGAATGAAAGACAGAAAACTTCGAAGAAATGTTAGTCTGATCCTTACATCAACTTCACTGGACACCACAGGAGAAGATGAGACTTCCACCACCCCTTCCCCCACTTCTTCCTGGATCGGGATTCCTGGACACAGGAAAAACAAAAAATTATATTGAAAAAAAAAAACCCAAGCAAAGTTATAGTAAAATGATTCATTCATAAATCTAAAAAAAAAAGACATAACTTATTCAATACAGCATAATAATTCACGTTTAACTACACAGTGGGGCGACTTGAAATTTTATCACATTGAAACACAGACAAAAAAGAAACTTTTGGAAATTTTAGGTGCAATTAATTTAGTATTGTTGTATAGTGTTGTATTAAGTTGTATTGCAATGTATTCTGAAAAAAAAAACAACCAAAAAAAACCACTTACTATGTATGTATCATATTGAAGAGTTATGTAAGCTCTCTCTCTCTCATCCCTGTGTCTCTCTGACATACACGTGTGTGTGCAAACATATTCACTTCTCTGTCTCTTCATTTCCTTAAGTCTCCGACGCAGTTTTCTTCTCTACAAGAAATATGTCTTCCTCTATTAAGCACAATGAGGCACACAGTGGATGCAAACATGTTAAGCACACGCACACACACACACACACACACACACACACACACACACGCACGCACACACACGCACACACACACACACACACATCTCTGCTCTCTCTCTCTCTCTCTCTCTCTTCACTCTCAACTAACCACTCTCAGGTGTCCAGCTGACCACTCCACTATCTCGTTGTGCTGTGAACATACAATGACAGCAATTATATACATCACAAACCATACATTCGGTCATCTTTTTGGCATTTGACATACGATACATAAACATTCAAAAGACAGTTAACAAAGCAAACCACATGTTGGGAATAATTTGACAGCAACTGCATACATATCACAAACCATACATATCTTATGAATTTTGGCTTTTGACACATCATTATAGTATATTCAAAAGGCAATTAATAAGAAGGCAAACACAATGCTGGGTATTATCCAGTGAACATTTATTCATTTAGATGAAGAAACACTTTCAATGTTAACTTTTATATAAGTCAATGGTTCGACCACATTCAGAATAAAGAAATGTAGTTAATTTGTTCCCATATCTTAAATGAAGTTAATTTGTTCCCATATCATAAATGTATTTAATTTGTTCTCATATCTTAAATGTAGTTAATTTGTTCCCATATCATAAATGTAGTTAATTTGTTCTCATATCTTAAATGTAATTAATTTGTTCCCATATCTTAAATGTAGTTAATTTGTTCCCATATCTTAAATGTAGTTAATTTGTTCTCATATCTTAAATGCTAAAATCATCACTTGTAAGAGTACAGAGCTGAGAGAAGAGCCACCAAAATGGTTAAAGAGTGAAAAATAAGAACTTTCAAGTCAGACTATATCTGAAAAAATGAAGGATCTGTCAGGGAAAGTATATGTTCAGTGTTTCAAAACTCAAACATAAACATCGCTTTAATGATTAAGTCATCAACCTCTGGAACTCACTCGTCAATGCCACCTTATTTTAAAGCAGCGCCATCTATTAACACTTTCAAACACATTGTGGACACACCCGAAAGTTTAGCAATTGTTTTATTTTAATGATTAATTTGCAGTCTGATGAATGTGCACACACAATTTGCAAACTACCTTCTGAATCTGTCATGTGGATTCCCCATTTCAGCTTGAAAAGTCTCTCAAAAGACACCTTTTTGTTCTGCCTACCATCTATTTGATTAATGGCTGTGTATGTGTGTAGGTGTGTATGATTACATGTTTGATTGTGCATACATGTTTGCGTATGGTGTACAGTTGTCTTTGTGCTATCATGAGTCAATAACTTTTTGTTGTCAACACTGTATATGATCATCAAAATTGATGGCACAGTGTTATTCAGATTAAAAAAAAAAAAATGGCACAGTGTCTCAGCATGGGACAGTGTGAGGAATAAGTGTCAGTCTGCATTATTTTCTCCTTTTTTTTAATCATCTTTTTTTTTTTTAATGGAGCCAACATTTACCTAACTTATTCTTCTTCTAATAATTGAATAGCCTCAATCAACATAGGTTGTTTTTTGTTTTTGTTTTTGTTTTTGAAATTGCTTGAGGGGTGCCGTTTGTATTTTCTCTAGGTGGTGAGAAAAAAGCCTAAATTCTGGGACCCACTCGGCTACAGCAACGAAATTTTCTGTACTTCTATTATTTTCTTTTTTTCTTTTTTTTAAGACATTTGATAAATGACATGACACGTAGCATGTAATCCACCCTAGTTTCTATCTCATCAAAAGATGGGCTCTGCCGAAGAAACGACGCCAAATGACCCATATCGGGAACACGAACGCGGCCACCTTAACACTGAGGAAATTATCCAGAATGTTTTCACCCACCTCTTCCTTTGTTTAATCTCAGGCCGCTCAGTTCATGTATGACCACGTGATCCTTCAGCTCATCCTTGAGCTGCCTGATGGCGGCTTCCAAGTCGTCGGTAACGTCGATCATAGCCTGGGGACTCACTTCCACACGGCAAGGAGCGTTGTTGTCTCCCTTCGCTCTGGTGGACGCGCACTGAAGACGGTGGATGAGATGGCGCGCTTGGCAGGTGAAATTGGTGATTTCATCTTGATTCCTCTTCGTGAAGACGCACGATTCGTCAAGAGAGCATTGGGGACCTGCTGCCATGGTCGTTGGTTCAGTGCTGTTATTGGTGCTATGGTGCTGTTTTGCTATGTGGTTTCCGCAAGTTGGACTCCGGTTCTGGCTGTCAACTGACAAACACAAGGACACAAGTTTACGATTAGATCGACGATACTGGTTCAGTAGGTGTAAATGAATTAATGAATGAATGAGCGAATTAAACAAGGGAAAGAATTAACAATATTGAGTCGAGCCGAGTTAGTTTTTTTGTGTTTTTTTTTCCTTTCTTTTTTTTCTTCTTCTTCTTCTTTTCTTCTTCTTTATATATATATAAAATTCAAGTTGATAATGTTTGTCCTGGAAACAGTTCCCGGCTGCCAGCAGCAGTTGCGCTGAAGCCAGTGCATGGCTCCTCATTGTCATTCCGCAAGAGGGAGCCGGCTTAAATTAGGGCCTTATCCTAGTACAAATCCTCAGAATAGAAACCACGGCTCATCATAATAATAGCGGTAAGTGACGGGCTAGATCTGTTGTGCAGGTCATCAGTGATGATCCTCGAAGTGCTCCGCTAGCCGAAGAGGTCTGGTGTAGAAAAACTGAAATAAAACGGGTCCTGGCGTTAGTAAACCCACTTTTAGTTAGTTCTTCTTCTTCTTCTTCTGCGTTCACTCGTATCCACACGAGTGGGCTTTTACGTGTATGACCGTTTTTACCCCGCCATGTAGGCAGCCATACTCCGTTTTCGGGGGTGGGCATGCTGGGTATGTTCTTGTTTCCATAACCCACCAAACGCTGACATGGATTACAGGATCTTTAACGTGCGTATTTGATCTTCTGCTTGCATATACACACGAAGGGGGTTCCGGCACTAGCAGGTCTGCACATATGTTGACCTGGGAGATCGTAAAAATCTCCACCCTTTACCCACCAGGCGCCGTCACCGTGATTCGAACCCGGGACCCTCAGATTGACAGTCCAACGCTTTACTGACCACTCGGCTATTGCGCCCGTCGAGTTAGTTAGTCAATTGTAGTGATTCTTTTTATGGTCACGGTTTTTTGTGGGGAGGGAGAGTTTTTTCGTTGTTTTTTTTTTGGGTTTTTTTGTTTTTTTTAAGCGCTGTGCACATCCAACCCATTGAATGTCCAGGCAAGACGGCGTAATTACAATATTGAAGAAGATGGTCGAAGTGTATGAATTATATAATTATTGTCGAATGTTAATTTTATACTGTTTACAAGCTTCAAGTAAATCACTTCCTTCTCTTGTTTTCAGTTTTTCTACCACTACTTTACAGTTGTTCAGTTTAACTACATTCTCACTGAGTTTCATCAGTTCATTTGTTGTTGTTGTTGTTCCCCAACTCCTCGGTTCACTCTTCATCTTCATGTTTAGAGTTCACCATCAACATCACCCTCATAATATATCATTTCCTTCATCACCGTCATCATTGTATCTCGGTTCTTCCTCTTCATCGTTTACACAAAATCTTCTCCGCTTTATTGTCCATGTTCTTCCAAGTTGTTGTTGTTGCTCTTCTTCTTCTTCTTCTTCTTCTTCTTCTTCTTCTTCCCCATCCTTCAGTCTTTCTCCTTCCTAGTTCTTCTTCTTCTCCTCTTTGTCTCTGAAGTGCTTTTCTATTTCTTCCCCATTCTCAGTCTGAGTCAGTCCTAAAACTTCTTTTTTTCAGGTCAGTTGAAACAATCGACAAAGTGGGGACACTATCAGTCAATGTAGTCTATACATGTGATCCGTGAAGGAATCGGTGAACTGGCACGCAAATCGCTAAATCCAAATCCGGTTGAAATCTGTCTCCGGCTGCGGCCTTTCTTTATATATATATATATATATATATATATATATATATATATATATCCTGTTATCCATTTATTTATTTTCTTTATCATTAATTGCCACTGCCAGATCTACAATCGTTAAATAATGAAATCAAGAAGAAGTAGAATGGAAGAAAATTTACTAGTGCACGGACACAGACACACCGGCACGACACAGACACACCGGCACGACACAGACACACCGGCACACACTCACTCACACATCAGAATCTTGAAGGCGCTCTGTCCGAGGTGGAGACGATTAATATAGACTTGAATGACGGAAGTAAAATAAAAATAAAAAAATTTTAAAAAAAGAACAAGAGAGAGAAAGGGAGACGGACTGGGAATGGCCGGGAGGGAGGGGGGTACGGGGGGGGGGGGGGGGGGGGGGGGGGGGGGGGGGCGGTATCTTGAAGAAGGTCAGATCCAGTCAATACCGTCGTAACACTTGCTTTGCCTTTGTTTTCAAGTTGCGATAAGTCCATACATTTCTTAAAACAATCACCGGAAAAGGGAAGAATTTCATTCTGAACATAAAATTCACAGCTCTCTCCCTCTCCCCCCCCCCCCCCCCTCTCCCTACCTCTGCCACTCTCTCTCTCTCTCTCCAGGCTCTCTCTCGCTCCCTCGCTTCTCTCTCAGTCTCGAGGTCAAAACTAGCTAACCGACATGAAGAACGGGATATAATAGCATGTAGACTGGCCTGGAATGGAAATGACATCCTGGATGCGAAGTTCAACAATTCAGAAGAGTGATTCACTCGAGACAAATGCATAATGAAGCGGGGGTACATCCTGCGGGAAGGGAGGACGGAGTAGTTTCAGTTTGTTTCACCTGTTTGGACTTTAACTCACTCAGTACGGCCAGTCCTCTCTTCTCCTCTACACAGACCCCTCGGATGTCCAGTGGGTGTCTGAATGACCCAACCTTTAGCTTCCGTCGTCAGAATTGTGGTATTCTTTGTCAACATTCACCTCTTCCGTATAAGAGCCTTCCGCTTGCACTATTTTGATGATGGTAATTGGGGTGAAACGCTGTTAACGTCGTCTCTTTCGCCGTTCGTATGGAAAGAGTTAAAAGAATATTTTCTGAATTAATAATAATAATAATAATAATATGATGATGATGATGATGATGATGATAATAAAAATGAGAAACGATCGGCGCTAACACTAGTGGACGTTTCACAAAATGTCGGTTCACTTGGAGAAACTCAACAGGAAGTTTTGAGCAGTGAGCTGTACTTGTTTATAGATCTACACAAACGATACACCACATTGCAGAACTGAGTGGCTGAGTGTTGAGAGTGAGTCCCGTTAGACGACCTTTACCCCCCCCCCCCCCCCCCCCCGTTCGAGGTCAACGTTTGCTGTTACTGACTAGACGTGGTGGTGGCTGCTTTTTATGATCGTTAATTTATCAGTTTGGGAAAACCCTGTCGATCAGGAAGTCGAGTTTTGTCTTTTTCAATTTCCTTGTGAAGAATAATGTAAGCCTACTATCCGTCTCCCTTCCCTCAGTCACCAGAGTTTCTTTTCTTGTCAGTGCCGGGAATACCGCTCGCCACCCTACCCCCCCCCCCCTACCCCCCAACCCCTTAATTCCTTCCTCCGGTTCCCATTTAATTGTTTTTGTTGTTGTTGTTGATTGTTTGTTTTTGTGTTGTTGTTGTTGTTGTTTTTTCTCAAGCATGGTTTTGATTTTGTCATGTATACTTATTCTGTGAAATAGCTACTTTATTGACTTTGATACTGTTGTGTGTTTTATTTTTTGTTCGTTTGTCTTTTGTTTGTTTGTTTTTGCTTTGTATGTTGTGTCTATATGTCATGTTTTCCTTGTTCCATATTTTAAATTTCAATTTGTATCGAAAAGTGCAGACCCTGTTTTGGGTGTGTGTAAAAAGCAACACACACACACACACACACACACACACACACACACACACACGTAGGTATACTTTCCTCTCATCGGTGTCTTGTGGTGGCTACTTTTATTATCACCAGTTTGGAGAAACCACTTCAAACAGGAAGTGTTGCCGCTTCTCTTTCTCTATGTGTTTCTACCCCTCTCCCCTTTTCCCCTTTCGCTACGCTACCCGTTCCTTTTCTCTCAGCCCAGTACAGCTCCGCACCCCCACTGCAGTCGCCCGCCCTCCCCCACCCACCATCCCCCCAGCACTGACTCCCCGAAACCCATTCATTTCTTTCCGCCCCGTTCCTTGCTTTTCCACAGCTTCATTTTGATTTCGTCGTGTACTAAGAAATAGCTTGAAATAGCTTGTTTATATGATTTGTTTGTTCTTGGCTTTGTATGCGTGCCGTCCATGTCTCTCCCCCCCCCCCCCTCTCCCCTAACCCGACATCCCCCCCCCCCCCCACACACACACACCAAAACCACATTGAATTTCGTCTGTCTTGTATAATGAAGTGTGGATTCTGCTAGGGATGGCCTGGATGAAAAATGAAAAACACGTGCCAGATTCTGCTCTCTCTCTCTCTCTCTCTCTCTCTCTCTCATTTCCTTAAAAAATCGAACACTTAACTGTAAGCGAACCATATTAAAACATGCATTATTAGATTTATGTAAATCTATATGTACATGGAATGCCATCAAATGGGATTCTTGACGCTGAATGACCTACAAAGAAAAATATATTGTTGTGTTTAATATTTTCAGTCCCAGTTGTGTGTGTGTGGTGTGGGTGTGTGGGTGTGTGTGTGTGTGTGCGCGCACTATCTATAGATATATATGATTATACCTTTTTTTTAAAATTATAGTTATATAGATAGATATCTATAAAGGGTGGGTCTTTAATCAAACCGTATTGTTTATAGCTCAGCCCCGCAGATAGCAAATTAAGCTGCAAATTATCTGCTCGGGTCCCTATCACATGCAAAGAAAGACAATCCAAGGAAAAGGAAACCAGTTGATTATACTTCAGAGAATAATAACAAAACAATACTAATAACCCAAGCGGAAATACTCCTTAAGAGATAGATCAGCGCCTACATTGTAGTGCCCGGAAGATTCTCTTTTCGATGGCTATTATATCGTCATGGCCAAGTTGCTTATTTTTCGTGACACTACGCACTCAAACACTCACATTGTCATTCTGACGTGGCACACACACACACACACACACACACACACATGAAGGCACACACCCGAGCACACACACACACACACACGCACGTGGAGAAAATGAAGTTTCCAGGGGAAAAAATGAAAATGGAAACACTGTTTAAAAACAAGGATGAAAATACTTCTTTCTGTCATAAAGAAGTCAGTGTGCCTGTGTACACGAGCACGAGCACAAAAGCGCGCTGCGGAAATGATCCGTGTTGATTTTCAATTTCCAACCTCAGTAGCCACACACACACACACACACACACACACACACACACGTCAATGGTCAAAGTGTTAAAGGTCCCGCGTTCGAATCTCGGTGGCACCTGGTGGGTAAAGGGTGGAGATTTTTACGATCTCCCAGGTCAACATATGTGCAGACCTGCCAGTGCCTGAACCCCCTTCGTATGTATACGCACGCAGAAGATCAGTTACGCACGTTATAGATCCTGTAATCCATGTCAGCGTTCGGTGGGTTATGGAAACAAGAACATACTCAGCATACCCCCCCCCCCCCCCCACAACGGAGTATGGCTGCCTACATGGCGGGGTAAATAAACAAAACGGTCATACACGTAGAATGTTAAATGTTACATGCTTGTCTGAGTGTGTATGTGTGCGTGCCTGAAATCTGATTGAATGACACAGGAAACGAATGATGAGCGTCCAATGGCAGCCCGCGTCAGTCGGCTCTACCCAGGTAGACAGCCTGTTGTAAATGACCCCGTGTTTGTAAAGACCTTAGAGCTTGGTCCCTGACCGAGGAAAGGCGCTACATAAGTATCCATATCAATCAATCAAAATACACACACATGCACCCGGCCTACATAATTATAATATGACATTTTCACTCTCACACACACACACACACACACACACACACACAGAGGGAGAGAGAGAGAGAATGACAAATATTTTATTGAGAGATGAATGGACTTCTTTAGACCCTGACCTCACACACACATACATATATACGCACAATATAATAAATGATATACAATAAAATGAATAAACAATAAAACAAATCAAATAAATGATAATAAACAGACTGATAGATGAACCAAAGAAAGAGAGAGACAGACAGTCAGGCAGACAGGTACATACATACATTCATAGACCACCGGACGTGCCCATCAAAATTTAAACATATAGCTACCAACATTAAAAAAAACAACAACAATAATAACATGATGCTTTTGAATTACTTAAACTATGCTGTAAAGCGATGATCCATCGGGCACTCACATGAAAATAGTATGCCTTTTGCTAAAAGGACTTACGTTTTCAGAGGCCAATGGCGATGAGTTTCTTTCTTTCAGTCAACGTTGTTGTTGTTGTTGTTGTTTTCTTAAGATCACGTACACTATGTTCTCAACCAGCCCGCACTGACTCGGCTATCGAGAGCGGCTATCGGAGACAGAGGACTGAGCAGGACTGAGCAGAACAGGAAGAAATGCAAAATTCTCAGTGAGAAAAGTCTGCACGTGACGTTCTTGGAAAGGAAGAACAGAGGCTGGGTGGAGTGGATGGAGGTCATTTCTGGAAATTCAGCATTCTCAATTCGGATATTCAGCATCCTCGTATACATTATGTATTCATCATACTCTGCCGGGACCTGGACCTTAGGACTAGAGAGTACTCTAAAAATAGAACCACGTGAGCGTGTGTCATCGCCACCCACCGCTTCTTCCTTGTTAGACTTGTCTCTATGTAATGCCTGCGCCGAAAACGTCCCCTTGAGTTTCCGTGGCTGATTCTCTCTTGTTTCATTGACTGGATGAATTAATGTATCTGTTATATTTGTCCCTGTCATCAGCCATGTATTAAATAACCTTGTTGCCACAGTCCTACATAGGAAATCTAGGTATACATCATGTAAAAATAAATAAATAAATAAATAAAACATGAAAAAATAAAAGAAGAAGAAACAAAAAGGGAACACGAAAGAGAGAAGAAGAAAAACAAAAACAAAAACAAAAACAAAAAACCGACACGGACAAGGAAAACACTGTAGACAAGGAAGAAATTCGGTAGTAGTCAAAGAAGAATGCAGGTTGGGCTTTGGCCTTCAAAACAACATGGGGTGACGACGGAAAGAGTTAAGGAAGTGCAACACACAGTTTAGGTATTACGAAGATACACATATACAGGCTACAAATTCGGGCACATGCATGCATTCACACACGCATACGCACGCGCGTCCGCGCGCGCACACACACACACACACACACACACACACACACACACACACAGAGGCTCTACTGAATTTCGGGGGAAGCTATTCCTAGTGAAAACAGAAAGAAACACATAAAGAAGAGAAAAAAAGAAAAGAAAAAAAAAAAAAAACGGAGACAGAGACAGACATAGACAAAGAGGAAGAAATAGCTCAGAGACAAAGATGACAAGATACCGAGACTGGGAGAGAAAAGGAAGGGCGATTGAGAAAGAGAGGGAGAGAAAGAGACAGACAGACAGACAAGACATAGATAAACACTGGCGCACTTTTTTTTCATCCAGTCCCCGCCCTGAAACAGGGTCTACACTACACAATACTACATTACATATGTCATGCACTACACAATGGTACTTAAGGTCAGAGAGAGAGAGAGAGAGGGAGAGAACGAGATAGACAGAGAGAAGAGACAGAGAGACAGAGACAGAGAGAGAATTGTGATCTTGAATAATGGTGTGTTGAAATGAAAACGTAAAAGTCAGCCACCCAAGACCTGTTCATCCGATAACTATTTCGAACCAAAGTTCCAAACTTTCCAACCAAAGTCACTGGCCACAACATACGATAAGTGAAACCGCTCATAAGTATTTGGGGATCTAAGAACTGAAAAAAACAACAAAAAAACAACAACAAGCAAACAAATTACAGCAAAATAGTAAACTTAGTTTTTTAACTACACAACCACAACTGTGGAGAGAAAAAAAGAAAAGAAAAAAACACCACACTTGTGGTTCATAAACGTAAACGTTCATAAACGTTCGTGAGTCATCCATGAAATTTACTATCACTGCTACAACTGCTACAAATATTGATGATAGATAGATAGATAGATAGAAAGAAATATGTAAAAGTCCGTGAAGACAGACGATTTCTTCCTGCTTGCTCTGGCGATTTTCCAATAAATACATGCAGTGCTGTGTCCAGATTTATCGTTTACATGCTGACAAGATGTTTGAAATATTTCCTTGTGAACAAAACAATGCTCGGTGGACCGTTGCTATTTAACGTAAACGAGAGAGAGACAGAGACAGAGACAGAGATGTGTTGTTTGTTCTGTACTGCAGCCTAAAACTCCTCCTCCTCCTCTCCCTCTCTCTCTCTCTCAAGAAGAAGAAGAAGAAGAAGAAGAAGAAAGTATAGTGCAAGCTGTACGTGATGATGACATGTATGTAATGATTTGTGGTGACCTGAATACCAGGACAGGCTCATGTCAATCCAAACATAAGAAATAATAAATTTTTATTTTGATGTTGATGATACAGAACACACCTCAAGGCACTCTAAGGATGATGTTATAAATAATTTCGGAAAATCGTTGTTAGGTATGTGCTTAATGTTTGTCCTAGATATCACGAATGGTTATTGCGAAGGAGAAAAGGAGGGCGATTATACTTTTGTCTCCCCACATGGGTGCAGTGTTGTTGATTATTTCCTGGTTCCTCAGTACTTATCTCAGAATTGTAACATGATTGTAAGTGACTGTCTTTAGTCCTGGCATTTACCAACAGAGATGACATGGAACAATGGAATGACAAGAGCTGAAGAAAACCAAGATTCTGTTATGGAGGAGAAGATAATTTGGTCAGAGGAAAGTGCTCAGTTGTTTGAAAATGAACAGGGTTCAACCCACTTTAGAGATCACCTTAGTGAGGCTTATCAGATGTTAAACGTAGATATAAACAGATGTGTGGATATCTTTGTTCAAGCAATAAATAGATGTGTGGATATCTTTTTTCAAGCAATAAATAGATGTGTGGATATCTTTTTTCAAGCAATGTACAGCGCTGCTGCATGTATGGTGAAGATGGCTGGCAAGAGAAAGCAAGGCCAGAATGAGTGGTTTGATAATGAATGTAAACAGAAGAAAACAATTGTGAAAGACTGCTCAAGACTGTTCAAAGGAACAAAGATGAAGGTAAAAAATAAAAAATAAATTAAAAAAGGGAACTGAAAGAACAGTATGTTACAGAGCGAGCAGAGTTTATAAAATAAAGAGACAGAAGAAATATGAATTTGAACAAGCAAATATAAAGAAACTAAAGGACTCCATTTTAAACTCAAAACTCTTTTGGTCAACAATTAGAACGTTAAATAGAAAAACCATAAATTTTATAATGAGATAACTTTAAATCAGTGGTTTGAACATTTCCGTAATGTTTTTTAACGGCTGTGACTGTGATGCTGCGGATACCGAGGATAACAACCTGGAAGCAGATAGCTTTGAAGAACCATTGTTTAATGACCCAATATCGAGGAGGGAAATTGTGGATAGTATTAGGAGTTTGAAAACAGGTAAAAGTGCAGGGCCCGATAAGATACTAGCTGAAATGTTGAAACATTCAAATTAAATAGTGGTATACATTTTTTTGTAGCTTTATTCAATAAATTATTTCAAGAGGGAGTCTTTCCATTGGAATGGGCCAAATCTATAGTCCCACTGCACAAAAAGGGAGATGCTAATATTCCTGACAATTACAGAGGTGTTGTCCTCACAAGTGTCCTCGGTAGAGTATACACGGATGTTTTAAACAAATGACTAACGAAGTGGGCGGAAAGAGAAGAGAAAATCATCGAAGAAGAGGCAAGATTTAGATCAGGGTACAGCACCGTGGATCATATCTTTACGTTATATGCTCTAATCCAAAAATATCCACTCAGAAACACAAAGATTTATGTAGCTTTTGTAGATTTCCGTAAGGCGCTTAATTCCGTCAACAGAAATATGTTGTGGAACATACTAAGCAAAAATGGCATAAATGACAAGCTGTATACGGCACTTAAAAGTGTATACAACTCGGTGCTTGCATGTGTACGTAATAGATGTATGTACTCTGACCTGTTTGAAAGCCCACGTGGGGTTAAACAAGGCTGTTTGTTGAGTCCCCAACTATTTTCATTTTTCATCAGTGAACTTGCTTCAGAGGTGACACAAAATGGAAGACGCGGCATAGAGTTAATTCCTGGTGCTGTTGAAGCGTTTTTGTTATTGTTTGCTGATGACGTTATTCTTATATCAGACACTGCTATAGGGCTACAAAACCAACTGGATGCACTAAAGTTCGAGGCTGATAGGTTAGATTTGACGGTAAATCTGGACAAAACGAATGTCATGGCTTTTCAAAAGGGAGGACATCTTTCAATTCACGAAAAATGGTTCTATGGAGACTGTGAGGTTAAAGTAACAAATTCTTATAGATATTTAGGTCTTCCGTTTACAACTAAGTTGAGTCTTCGAAGTGCATGGATGGAAAGTTGTAGAAAAGGAAAGAAGAGGGCAATGGAGATTATAAGATCTTTAAATATATATATATATATATATATATATATATATATATATATATAAACCTTAACTGTTTCGATTTCTCTATTTCTGGAAACTATTTGACTCACAAATTGAACCAGTTCTAACATATGGTGCAGAAATCTGGGGACTGTACGATAATCAAGAAATGGAAAAAGTTCACACATATGCAGTTAAACGCTTCCTTTCGGTGCCTTTGCATTCGTGCAATAAAATGTTATATGGTGAAACTGGTCGATGCCCACTACATGTAAAAACAAAGATCAAATGTATGAGATACTGGCTTAGATTAATACAGCTCCCACTAATAAGCTTATGGAATGATGCTAAATCAGTTAGATTCTGGGACTGAAAGAAAATTGGGCCCTTTTTTTTGTTGTTGTTGTAAAGAATGTTTTAACCACACAGGGCTTTGGGATTGTCTGGATGCGTCAGGGTGTTGGCAATGATCGAATATTTCTTGCAGAATTTAAAGACAGATTAATTAATTCGTACAAACAGGATTGGCATGCCCACATTAAAGAGTCAGAAATTTACAGTTAATTGGCTCCTCTCTTTTAAGAACTTTTTTTTTCAGATAGAAAAATTCATTAACGCAATAAGTAATAAATGGCACAGAACAAGGCTGGCTCGATTCAGACTTTGAACTTTAGGCCTAAATGCTGACAAAAAAATGGTTCTCTGCTGACACGTCCGCACTGTCCCCTTGTCCTATGTGTGGTGCTTCAGTTGAAGATGAAACTCATTTCCTTTTTACGTGTAAGTATTATGAAGAAATTAATTCGAAAGAAATGCTTAATTTTCAACGGAGAAAACTTAGAAAACATGAACCTTACCAGTAAGCTTCTGATAGATGATGAAATAAGAATAAGATATCTAGCAAAAATTATCGCCCTAGCTTGGGATTGTCGGAAAAAGAAATTATCTTCGGGAGCTTTATAGTTATCGGGGAAAAAACCCCACTGTTTCCCTGATGCCATGAGTTCGACAGTTTTTAATTCTGAATGACTTTGTAGAAAGTTGGATAGTCGAGCTTTTTTTATTTTCCTTTTTAATCTTAACAATATGTTGTATGTTATGATTTTGTTGTTGTTGTTGTTGTTGTTTGTCGTTGATTTTCTTTTTACTCTCAGCAATGTGTCAATTTCTCTGTAAACCGTCGTTATTCTTTTGTCCATACATTACCCCCCTTGCCAAAGGATCGTATTGTCAATGGCAATAAAACAATGTCCGTTTCTCTCTCTCCTCCCCCCCCCCCCACATCACCCTCTGTGTGTGTGTGTGTGTGTGTGTGTGTGTGTGTGTGTGTGTGCCACGGTGTGTGTGTGTTTCTAAACGACAAATATGTGAGTCAGCCGATGTGAAAAAATCTCCACCGTTGGAAAATAAGGAGTACTCTAACATTCACTCATTCACCATCTATTTCTTACCCTCTCTCTTTCTCTGTCCTCTCTCTCATCCTGACCCCCCCACCCCCCATTCTCTCTCTCTCCTTCTCTCTCTGTTTGCCTCCCTTCTCTCCCCCCCCCTAACCCCCCTCCCCCCTCACTCTCTCCCTCTCCTTCACCCCCTCTGCCACCCATTCTCACCCTGTTCAACAGAAAGAACCACGCCATGATAAAGTATTCAAGAAACAGCCACTGCACTTCAAACTGATGCCGCCACACTGGTTTCGTTTCACAAAAATGTTAAGCAGAGAAGGGGTTAAATTAAACTGCGCGGCGACCAGACGAGTCTTCGTGGGTGTGGCTCTGTATGAGGCTGGGGGGTGGGCTGAGGGGTGGTGGTGGTGGTTGAGGGAGAAGGGGGGTGGGGTGGATTAGGATGAGGGACTTGAGGGATGGTTGGGGGTAATGCCATTGAAACGATGCCTATGATGGGGGAGTGTGTTTGTAAGTGTGTGTGTGCGTGTGCGTGTGTGTGTGTGTGTGTGTGTGCCATGTGTGTGTGTGTGTGTGTGTGTGTCCCCTGTATGTATGTGTGTGTGTGTGTGTGTGTCCCCTGTGTGTGTGTGTGTGTGTGTGTGTGTGTGTGTGTGTGTGTGCGTGCGTGCTTGCGTGTATGTGTATGTTTGTGTATGTGTTCGTTTTTATATATATATTTTTAATGTATGCTCGCACATATGTAAAAGTAGAAGTAAGAAGCCTCTCAGTATAAGCTGACAACAACAAACACTGATGTACAGGTCACGGTACAAAACTGATATGATAATTATCTGAACGTTCGGATACTCAAGGAAAGAGGAAGAGGAAAAGAAAAGCCACGTAGGTGTGTGTCGACACGCCGGACAGGCCGTAATGTGAAACTGAATACATCGGCAGTAAAACGGCTGACAACACAAGGAACATGCAGTGAAACCTACTGTACAAATGACCTGGGATCGAGCGTCTATTTTTTCTCAGCATGAACTGCTTCCTTTTAACTTAGCAGAGCTAACTTGCCGCGCGCGCGCGCGCGTGTGTGTGTGTGTGTGTGTGTGTGTGTGTGTGTGTGTGTGTGTGTGTGTGTCGGTGTGTGTGTGTGTGTGTGTGTGTGTGTATGGACTCTGATTTGAGGAGGGATCGAGAAAACTGGGGGGAAAAAAAGTAGAGAGAGTGAGACGGGGGGGAGGGGAATGAGAGAGGGGGGGGAGGGGAGACAGAGAGAGAGGGGGGGGTGGAGACAGAGAGAAAGAGAAACGGAGAGGGAGAGAGAGAGAGAGAGAGAGAGAGAGAGAGAGAGAGAGAGAGACTGAGAGAGTGTACGTAAATATTTGCGTGTATGTGTTAAAGTAAAATTGTATGCCATGAAGCCATCTGGAAATTAAATCAACAACAACAACAAAACAAAACATGTGAAAACAACAACAACAACAACAAAACAGCAATAAAGAAACAGAAAAGAAAACATAGCAATACAAAAAGCAAATCTAAAAAAAAGTATACAAACAAGATTAATATAACAATGAAATACACTGTTGCATTTGTGATTTACACACACACACACACACACACACACACACACAGAGATAAACACACATGTTTGTGCACGGATATAGAGGCCTACCACACCCACCGCCCCATTTCACATACATACATACATATCATAGTTCCCTATACACACACCCACACGCACCGTGCTGATGAATTCCCAATGCTTGCAGTCAGTCCAGTGTGTATTTCCGCGTGTCTGTGTGGTTTGCTTGCGTAAGAGAGAGAGAGAGAGAGTCGGAACATAAACACACACACACACACACACACACACACACAGTGACACACACACACACACACACACACACACACACACACACACACACACTGGCGTACGGTCTATCACCAACCTTACTGTTGAGGGAGAGAGTCGTGCACAGATCTTTCAACAGGAGGACGGGATACCGCCTTTCTGTGGACTGCTATTCAGCACAGATCGAAATACAACCAAGTTCCCTCAGTTGACTAAACCTAGCACAAACTGTGATAGAACTCATAGACACGTATACAACGGAGGCTGTAAAACTGTAAGTACATGCTTCATGCTTATGCAAAACGCAGCATATATCTCAATGGATTTCTTCAGCCTGTCTTGAACTGAAATGACAATGACAACACGGCGCTATCTTGTTCAACTCAGTCATAGACTAGTCATATCTAGTTTCGTGTCTGTGGTTCAACAAACATTGACCAAGGGAAGAGTGCGTCGATGTTAGCGAACGCGTTGATTGGCGGAAATACAGAGCGCTGATTGGTGGGTATTTTCTGCGCAACAACTACGCAGTAAACTCGAGCACGAACGGGTTTTCCCGTTGTTGTTAGTTTCCGCCGGGCAACTCTGCTTTCTCTTTTTCGTGAGTGCCTCAGTGATTCAGATCGAATGATTATATGATATGTGTGTGTGTGTGTGTGTGTGTGTGTGTGTGTGTGTGTGTGTGTATGCGCGTGCGCGTGCGCGCGTGCGTGTGTGTGTGTCTGTCTGTCTCCGCAGTGTCTGTAGTGTGTGTGTGCTGTACATGAGTGTGTTCAGTTTGTTGGTGTCTGTGTGCCTCATTGCCGTGCATGCATCAGTTGCTGCACACAGTGCCTGCGTATGTGAAGAACTCAGAACTCAGAACTCAGAACTCATTTAATTGTCGTAAAACCATCATAGGAATTATGGACACTATAAACTAAACACAACAAGCAAACAAAAAGTAAAAGCAATAAGTTGTGAGCACATGCAGGATATTCCATAAGACATAGTTATGGACTGCGAACTTTAAAGCATTCATATATGTATTTTGCCAGTTCTGGTTGGAAATAATTTTGTGGCAACAGAGAACTCGGTCTTTGGATTATTGTGTTGCCAGTGCCATCTGGCCAATGATTCGAAGACTGGGAATTGACTGTCACAAGTAGGCGAGACCTCAAGTCAGAGTACACACTACACTTGTCCAGAAAATGCAGTTCACCCTCTATAACTCCACATGATTTACATAGCCGGTCTTTCCTAGTTACGTTGTAGTGACGTCCACGCTCAGTTTCAAGTTCATGTGCACTTATTCGCAATCGACATAGTGCTCCTCTGTGTTTAGTATTTTTGCAGCTGATCAGGTAAGGTTGTAATGTATAAGTATTTGCAATTTTGCAATAAAAGGAGAGCCTTGAAATGGTCTCGTTCTTTCTGCTGTTCCAATATTGAACATATTTATCCTGTAATTTATTCAAGACTGAATATTTTAGTCGCTTAATGCTGAGTGTGCCTTGGTTCTCCCATACGTGGGAGAATCCAATTGAAACCAGTATCTTTTTGATAAAATTAAGCCAAGGAACTTTTTCCAATGAATCCATCGATAACATATCATCATATGCTTGCCTCAAATAGCTATCTTCTTTTGATTCTATGATGTGTACCCAAAATGAGATGACCTGACACACTGCGGTCAGAGAAATGGGGTATCTGCCCAGTTCTGCCAGGACTGGTAACTTAATTGATCTTTTGTGCACGTCCATTAAGCTCCTACAGAAGTTGACATGTACATTTTCTGATGGGCATTTTGCGGAGAGAAAGGCATCAAATTGGTTGAACAGCATAGAGGGCGTGGAGAAGTTTGTCGCAGTTTGATTGAATGGAAACCACACCTCAGCGCCGTAACTGAGAATTGGGGTGACTAAAGTGTCAAACAGTTGCGTCATTACATCAATTTTTACTTCTTTCCCTCGCACACTGCGTTTCAGAGCATGCGCTGCTTTATGTCCTTGTTTGGCTAAGTGGTCTTCAGCAAGGTGAAAATTTCCACTCTTATGAAAAATAACTCCCAAGTATTTATATCTATCCGTCGTTTCGATGCAGTTATCGCCACATGAAAAGAGCACTGGTATTTTGGGGTCGTTTTTTGTGAAAATTACGACTTTTGTTTTGTCTCTGTTGATTTTAAGCCCCCATTGCAAACAGTATTCATGTAGTTGGTCTAGTTTGTTTTGTAGTCCGACTTTTGTTGTCGAGAGCATCACAATGTCATCCGCATATAACAGATAAGGGATCTGAGTCTTGGTTGTTTCATTGATGTATGGTGAGGTGTCATCGTGTATATATTCTCTTATGTCATTAATGAAAATATTGAATAGCGTGGGGCTAATAACATTTCCCTGAAGCACTCCTTTTTTAACTGCGATAGAATCTGTGAACCCCTCGTTTGATTTACCACATACAGTTGAATTTTGGTACATCTCTTTTATAATGTGGAAACATTTTCCATTTATCCCAATTTTGTTTAGTTTCAAAAGAAGTGCATCATGCCATATATTGTCAAATGCCTTGTGTGTGTGTGTGTGTGTGTGTGTGTGTGTGTGTGTGTGTGTGTGGTGTGTGTGTGTGGGGTGGAGGGAAGGGGGGGAGGACCGTGACCGCCGGTGACCGCCGGTGACCGTGCCGTAGTGTGTTTCCGCGTTGGTGTGAGCGCGCGCCACGTACGTGACAGTATATTTATGTGTACGTATACCGAATACGTACGT
>NC_134883.1:7873917-7911417 GCF_041734735.1 Babylonia areolata
CGGCAGGCGACTATCACTTCACTTTTCGCCCTTCCGAGCTAGCCGGTCCCTTGCTGATCTAAGACAGCAGGGCCCCCCCAAAAAATTAAAAAACCCAAAAAATATTAGGGTAAGAGAGGGGGTGGGGAGGAGGAGGGATGGGGGGGGGGGGTAGGGGACCTATTATCTAATTAACTACTGACTGGGGGGCACCCTAGACTTAAAGGTGTCCAAGGTGTCTGCTGCTATAGCTGTTTCAGGCAGGTTGTTTCAGTCACGTATCGTTCTGGGGAAGAAGGAATATTGCCTGTATTGGGTTTTACACCGGATCTGGTTGAGCTGGCGAGAATGTTTCCTTCTTTGTCTGAGTGGGGCTGGCACGATGCAGCTTTTGTCGACGATCGCCTCCCTCTCCGTCCAGTATTTTTCGTAGCATGGCAAGCCTAGCTACCTTCCGTCTGTGCTGCAGAGTCGGCCATTGCAGTCTGTCGATCATCGCGGTGACACTAGATGTGTTGTGGTACCGGTTGACCACAAACCGTGCTGCTCGTCTCTGGACAGCTTCGATCTTCTTGATGTTGTCTTGGGTATGCGGGTCCCATACGGTGCACGCGTACTCCAAGACTGGTCTGACGAAAGTCTTACATGCTGTTTCTTTGAGGCGCACTGATGGGATCTTCAGGTTTCTTCTGAGGAGGCCGAGGGTCTTATTGGCTTTTGCACAAATGGTGTTGATGTGCAGGTCCCAGCTTAGATCACTTGCGATGGTAACGCCTAGGTATTTTGAGGTAGAAACAGTTTCTAGGATATGGTTGTGGAGGGTATAGTCGGATTTTGCAGGACAGGATGATTTTGTAACTGGGAGAATAGTACATTTTCCAGGATGGAAAGCCATGTCCCAGCTGTGCTCCCATGCTTCTAGCTTCTTGAGGTCTTCCTGAAGTAAGTTTTGGTCAGTTTTGGAGGCCTTTAAACGGTAGACAGCTGTGTTATCAGCAAACATACGTGTCAGTGAGGAGAGTTCTTCTGGCAAGTCATTGATGTACGCCAAAAATAGCGCTGTCCCTAAAACAGAGCCTTGTGGGACCCCAGACTTCACGCTGACCCGGCTGGAAGCTGCGCCCTCCACTACCACCGATTGTTGCCGGTCTTTCAAGAAAGCTCCTATCCATTTGTTGATCTTTCCTTGGACGCCGTAATGTTTCAGTTTGTGGATGAGGAGGCTGTGGTTTACTTTATCGAAGGCCTTCGCTAAGTCCATAATGATGACGTCCGCCTGATTTCCTTTCTCTACAGTACCAAACAGTTCTTCTGTAAAATTGAATAGTTGTGTCTCGCAGGACCGAAACTTGCGAAAGCCATGTTGTTCTTGACATAAGATTTCGTTGGATTCTAGGTGAGACATGAGAGCACTGACGATGACATGTTCCAGAATTTTGCAGGGGATAGAGGTCAGAGAGACTGGGCGGTAATTAGCTGGGTTGTAGTGTTCTCCTTTCTTGTATATTGGTGCAACGTTTGCAAATCTCCAGTCAGAAGGGACATAACCAGTGTCAAGAGAGGACTGATAGATCATTGTAATGACTGGAGATATTTCAGGGGCAAGGTTTTTCAGGATGAGAGGACTGATTTTGTCAGGGCCGCAGGCTTTATGGGGGTTAAGTTAGGAGAGGAGTTTGCGAATGCCTTCTTCAGTAATCAAGATGTCAGAGAGGGTTGAGCTGGGAGAGATGTCAGACATCTTGCATTTAGAGCGCAACTCTACATCTGTGTACTCACGCCCCTCGCTGAACACTGACTGGAACTGCTTGTTGAGAGCAGTCGCACACACACACACACACACACACACACACACACACACACACACACACACACACACACGCACGCACGCATGCACGCACGCACGCACGCACGCACGCACTCACACACACACACTGGGACACACACGCACTGGCGCACACACACCGATGGACACACACATTACACGCGCACGCGCGCGCACGCACACACACACACACACACACACACACACACACACACACACACACACACACACACACACACACATTTAAGCATATAATTTTTTACTGTTGCTTGATGAAGTCTTTTGTACACGAAAGTGTGTCTTCACAAGTGACTGCCGTGAGAACGTTGATGTTTTTGACTTTTTGCATTCATTATCAGTTGTTTCGCTTGTTAGTTTAACGACTTGTTAGTTTTACGAAGTCCTTTAAGGTTTTTTTTTTTTTTTCAGATTTCACCCTCATTTCACTGTCATTTGAATAGTTGATGAGATAGAGATTTCCGCAGATTTGGAGAAATTTGGGGAGGTTTGTGTTTGTTTGTACAGTCTTCGGTGATTCGGCATTGTTGAAATAATTGTTCCCCGCACAAAAATGCCGAGAGGAAAGCAGACCGTAAGAACTACCAAATAGTTTGTGAATGTTGTTTATGAATGTGAATCGTTCGAATAGTCAAAGTTAGTGTTATGCACACGTGTTTACTCTTTCATAGTATTTACTCCCTCAGGTTAATGTTCTCAGATACAGTGATAGTGTCTAGCTGTGGTAAGAAACCAAACTTAAAAACAAAAGTAGACAGAAACGAATAAAAGGTTTTGATATGCACTGATAAAGTCTGTACTTGGAACTGATTTGAGAAAATACCTGTCAAGATTTGTTAGTCCAACAGAACGACATTCGTTTTCAGCTTTATGTATTATCAGCATTTCAGTTCTCTTTCACAGTGGTGGAGAGTGCAGTTTACAGTTCTACACATCCTTCTTCTTCTTCCATTAATCTTCAGCGGTCATAGCTTTGACCATTACTAACATTTTTGCAAGTGCAAGTGTAAGTGTGTGCTCTTAGTCGGAGTTTCGTACTCATTGTCCATATCCGTATGCCATTAATCATTAGTTGAAAAAAAAAAAATTGAAGGAACTAGTGTGTGTGGGGAGGGGGGGGGGGGGCGGAGGGGATGAGGGGCATGGGGGACGGGGGGCGGAAAGGGGGGGGGTCTACTGTGCCTGGAGGGCCCTCAGTGCCCTCAAGCAGAAGGCGTTGCAGGAGGGGGCCTCGGCGACATCAGCTGGGAGGGAGTTCCAGTCGACAACGGTCCTCAGAAAAAAAAAAAACTTCCTGTAGTCAGTACGGCATCGGATTATTTGCAGCTGTTGGTTGTGGTTGCTGCGATGACCACTTTGAGGCTGCCGCTTGAGGTCGGCGCAGGAGACGCAAGCTTGATCGTTGAGGATCTTGTGGAGCATTGCGAGTCTGGCGCAGCGACGTCGTTGTTGGAGCACAGGCCATTCGAGTAGCGTCAGCATGTCTGTAACACATAATGTGGCACTCCTTTAATTGTACCAGAAGTAGCTACAGGGACTGCCAGTTGTCATCCAAAGGCTTTGCCAGACCCAGACTCAGTATCATAGAGTCATACTAGCATTTTTTGTAACTGAGTAAGTTGCTTGCAAACTTTCCTGTTTCCATGATAAAGTTTGTACACTTGCCAGTTGGCAGAGTAGTGTGTGTGTGTGTGTGTGTGTGTGTGTGTGTGTGTGTGAGAGAGAGAGAGAGAGAGAGAGAGAATATGTTTCAGAATTATAGTTTCTTTACATCATTATGAAAAATCAACCTTCAGAATCTCCGAATGAGCTGGAGTGAAGATGCGAGATGGAGTGAAGATACATGTAGTTTTGCAACTATGTGTTTCATTCTGTTGCTCTTCCATCAGTCTAACCAGAATATTTCTGATGTAGGGTGAAAGCAAACTAAGGCCAGCTGAATTTGAAATACTTATCACCCCCAAAAGCAGAGTATGGTTGCTTATATGGCGTAGTAAAAACTTGTGTACATACAAGTGAACATGGGAGTTGCAGCCCACAAATGCAGATGAAGAAGAAGAAATACTAATGATTATCTAACATGCTGGCAAAAATACATAGATTGTGTTTGTTGATCAGTCACACAATGTAGTCACACACACATAGTGACATCCACACACACACACATAAATTGCACACTCACAATAGGAACAGATTGAGTAAACAGGTCTGCAAGCTTGAAGAAAACAAACACAGTGCAACAGAGACTTTTCAGATACTTGACTTACACTGCTAAAACCAAAACATTATCAAAGAGTAGAGACAAACAGGTATTACAGATATATCTACCTTCTTTCTTTCTTTTTGAAAATTTATATATTTTCTAAAACACAAATTTGTTTGAACCCAGAAAGGTGTTTTGTGTGTGTAGTCATCTCACAGCAGCCAGGCTGGAGCCTCTGGCAGCAGCAGTAGCAGCCAGGTGGCACCTGCCCTGAGTCAGACACAGCAGAGTCAGGCCATGAAAGCGGCTGCCAGCATGAGCAGTGCAGAGATCAACAAGAAGGTAACGTTGACAGACTTGCTTAGTTCACAATTATGGAATTCTCATCAGCAGTTACTAAAGTGTGAGTACTGAAAAATAATGGACCCTGGCCCTCCTCCCTTGAGATGAATGGATATAAATATCTATTTGGCAATTTGATTTGAGCTTATCTGATGATGTTGTTTTCTGTCCGATTATGTGGGCAGTTTCAGTGACATCCTTACGTCATTCATCAGGTCTCACTCCCCCACATCCCACCCACCCACCCACCCACACAGCACACAGTCACACCTAATATCCCATGCTGTCTTATTCAAAGCGTCAGCAGACTGCAGGGAAATTGTCATCAGTTAGTATCTGTGGTTAACTGGAGGGCCTCTCACTAGAGGAGATCCTGTTGTTGAGTCACTTTGGTGGTGTTCATGTCTGTTCAAATTTCAGCATACAGTGATATGCACGACAGTACCAACTTAGCCCCTACTGACCTCACTAACTGCTCTAGTTTAATGGAACCAGACTGAGAGGGCACCACCCCTCAGGGCCCTTTCATGAAGGCTGCCATCATGTTTCAGTTGAATGTTATTTATTCTTTTTATTCCTTTTTTTCAGGTTGATGAACTTGTCCAGTTCCTCCTTGTCATGGATCAGAAGAAAGTGCCCATCAAAAAACAGGGTGTGTATGATTTACCATCAGACAACAGTTGCAATGAAGAAACAGAATGTGATTAATTTACCATCATACTGAGTTTCCAGTTAAATAACTAGGTCTGAGTAACTGATGAACAGTCAAGAAAATTGAAGGTACCCATTTAAAAAAAAAACATCTTCAGGAATTGAGACAACACATAAATATGCACGCCTGATGGTTTGAAATTGAATGGATGCCCAGCATGTTCGTCAAGTGAGTCCCTGGGACATTGTAAGTTTTCCAGAATGAACACATTAAAAACAAGAAAATCCTGTGTGGGAACTTAGTCTAATGATAGGGTCATCTGCTACAAAGAAGGGTTGCTTTCTTTCGCTACATCTTGACACAGAAACCTAGACAGTTTCTTTCTTTTTTTTTTATACTAGAATGTATGCCTGCCTTTGTATGTGAGTAGCAAAGCAGTTTTGATTGGAGTGTAGCATTGGAATGACCCTCTGAAGTAGATTAGCACCCCCAGGGATTGTGACAAAAGAGTCCCTGAGACCCCAAGGTTTTTTTCAAGCTCTGAATTTCAGCATTCAGAAAGATGATAATCTTATTCGTCCAATCCCCCAGAACAAGATAATCATTTTGTTTTAAACTGTAACGCAGTACTTGGAAATAATATTAAATCTGAGAATCAACACATCTAACTGTAACTGCATCTTAATCATCAAAATTACATTACTTGAAACAGATAATTTTTTAGGATGATCGGCAGTGGAGTGTTGAATGAAAGGGTTGTTAAGTATTGGGGTGTCATGTCAGATATGCCCCTGATGTCAGTAACATAATGAATGTTTGAGCCGTCATCACTGATAACATAGATTTCTTCCTGCGTTCTTGCACTGCAAATCCTACGTTAACTCAAACCAGTGAGTTGCCTTTTATGTTTGTCACCCCTTTTCTTTTCACCCAATATTTAGAGAGCCATACTGGTCAGAAATATGTGTGTTGGCCATGTTCATGTTTCCATTACTTATGAAACCCCGACATGAATCATGGGATCTTTAACATGCATATTCGGTTTCTGAGATTGTGAGCAGATAAAGGTGATAGAAGCACTAGCACTAGCACGTCTGCACATATTTTGACCTGGGTTGAAAGTCCCAAACTCTAACCACCCTGTCGTTGTACTTGTCCAACTCAGACTGATAGTATCTCACATACAGTTTATAACAAGTTCAGTTGGAAGATCTGTATATCAGAATGAATGAGGTTAATGAGACCAACTTATGTACACTCTGTGAAACACATTTTCTTCTTACTCGCTTATGACAAAAAGAAAAAAATCCCAACAAAACTTCCTCGTTCAGGCTTGGGAACATGTTACTTTGTGAAGGTGTTCTGATTTTTCTTTGTGCATATGTAGATGGGAGTTTTTGTGCATGAGAAAGAGGGAGAGAATGGTGTGTGTGTGTGTGTGTGTGTGGAATCTGACAATTGGAATAAGAGGTATATGAAAAGAAAAAGCCAAGTTTATCTCTGCCAAATGCATTGTTTGTGTTCGCTTGTGTCCTCTCCTGCATGTGGTTTTAATTCCTTGACTGCGTAACCTAAACTGCAATCAGTGTTTCATGAATTTGAAGTGCAGGAATCACTCTAATATCACTATCTTAGATGAACAGACCATAAATGAATAAACAAAAACAAAGTGCAGGAACAGCTGCTATGGTGTCTTCTCAGTGGTGCAATTGATTTTGTTGAACAAATATAATACAGTCCCAAGAGGAAAGTGGCCAATATCTGTCACATACTCAGAATGTGCTTATGTCAGGACAGGACTTTGTATAAGATTTACTTCTTGTCCTATTCATCTGTCACTGTGATGCATTGTGACATGTTGATGAACATCCTGACTGTGACGTTCCACAGACAAGCATACCTGGCAGCAGCTGTCTAGAAGTTAGAGATAAGTATCAAACAGCATTGTCTGCTTTTGAATCATTGCCTTCATTGCTTGTCGCTATTATTATGTTATTACCATCTTGCACTTTAAGTACACAACCATTTTGGCATGCATAAGTGCACACACACACACAGAGGATGTGCAGTGAGCAGAGATGTATAAATGTGTACCGTATTGAAATTAAAATCTGAGGAAAAATACTGGAGAGGGGGTATAATAATATCACTTTTATTACACATATTTAACCGTGACCCACTAGTGCAGACTCCGGCAGAGGTCTGACATTCCTGTCCTGTGCAAACTACTATCCGCCTGTGCGGAGAAAATGAAAGTAGCTACGTATTGAAATTAAGATCTGAGGAAAAATACTGGAGAGGGGGTATAATAACTTCACATTTTTGCTATTATTGAGAAACTGCCAACTGTAAAGTGCTTTTGCTTAGATAGATTTCTGTATCATACAATATTTATCAGATATTAGGCTGCACACGCAGAGAGGAAGGAAACTTAAGTAACGTGAGACTTGTGCTGTCAAGAATTGCTAAACTTCCCAGCGCCTTATGATTCGGGTAATGATGTCTGTTGTGTAATAATGTGGCTGTGACTGCAGAGATCAACAAAGTGGTTCTCAAAGACGCCAGTCGGGCCTTCTCTGTCATTTTGCAGAAAGCTTCAGAACGCTTGTCTGAGGTGAGTGCCTGGCCTCGTGTGCATTGTTTTTTTTCCTTGCTGTTCAGATTGATAACCCCAGGGAAATGTGGATTGTACAATGATTTTTGACTCACTTGTGTAAACAAAGTGAGTCTATGTTTTAACCCGGTGTTCGGTTGTCTGTGTGTGTGTCTGTGTGTCCGTGGTAAACATTAACATTGCCATTTTCTCTGCAAATACTTTGTCAGTTGACACCAAATTAGGCATAAAAATAGGAAAAATTCAGTTCTTTCCAGTCATCTTGTTTAAAACAATTTTGCACCTGTGGGATGGGCACAAAAACAAAAACAAAAAAAAACAAAAAATGAAGCCTAATTATATGCAAACTGCATTTACTGTTATATTTATATTTTTTGTATTCTCTAAACTTGGCACTTTGATCTGATATTCTGACCCAACAGCAAGAGCAGTCATTATTATCATTTTTTGTTCAAACAGGAACTTCTTTTGCTAAGCATGGAAGTTGTATTTATTTTGCAAACGTTTTGGTGCAGATAGTAAAGAAGGGAAATTACTCTGTAATTAATGCTAGGGGACTTAATTCACTTTAAACTAATCTTTCTCATCTTAAACATTACATTTTGAAATTATACTCAATACATAAAAAGCTTGGATTTTTTTTTAATAAAGTATATCACAAGTGAGTCTTGAAGGCCTTGCCTCTCTTGTTATAATTTGTTTGCTTTTGTTTTGTTGTGGGGTATTTGTCATCTGCACATACTTTTGTGTTCAAGATGTTATTCTTTGTGGTGATCCATAAAATTGTATATATATATATGATGTTATATAGAAAAGATGTGCTTCAATCCCCCCTGACTAACAAAATAAAGTTCAGTGAATTGAATGTCTTCATCATTTTGTAAATGCTGAATCAGAAGCCCATAAAAATAACGTGGGTTGTTTACAGTTAAGTGATTTTTTACATTACATGACTGTAAAATCTGTGATCTGTTTGATGCATGTAGCATACGGTTTTTTAGATTTTTTTTTTTCCATATAGTTTTGATGAATTTGTCCAAACGTTTCATCACCTTTTGATTGTAGGTATTGTTGGATTGAATTTCGTCTTTGAATATCTGAAAGTCATATAATGTTTGAAATGTTTTAAGGATTTGGATTTTTTCTCTTCTTTAGGTTGTATTAAATTATTTTAGTGTTGGGCTATTGAAAACAAGGATTTTTTGTTGTTTTTTTAAAAATATATGCTCTCCATAAACTGGTCTTTAGTTTGGTCTGTTGTTTGTCATTATTTAGCATTGTCTCATGCGTCTAACATTGCTGTTAATCTGTGGTTGATAACAACACCACTTTGCATCAGAGGTGAGAGAGTTTGTTTGTGTAGTAAAAGCTTAATGTTACCTTTTTTTTCCCCTGATTACTGCATGAATAAAATGCAACGTGTGCACATTTGATTTTTGTTTGCTAGGTTTTTGGAATCGAAGTGGTGGAGCTCCAGGACAAGCATAAAGGGTCCTACATCTTGGTGAATGCACTGGAGAAACAGGAACATATGATGGTTTGGTGGGTGTATAGACTCTCCGCATCAGTCAAAATAGTTTTATAAAAAAAATTAAAAAAAATTTCGGACAAAAGGTTACAAGTCCCAAAGCCTTAAAAAACAACAGTGGCAGTGAATTCTTATTCACTGTGTCTAGAGATCAACTTTGACCCAGTCCTCTTCTACCTCTTTAGCCTTCTCCATCCAAAGACATGTTCCCATTCACACTTGGGTGGAGTGAACAAAATCAGAGGAAAAAGTCACGACACCATGATGAAGTGGGGCCTCAGTCTCTGTCACTGGATCATAAGTCCACTGCCTGACCTATTCGGCCACGGTGCCTGCCTTTGAGTCAGAATGAACACATATATTTGTATCATTATTATTTTAAACAGTCTCTGTCTTTTGCGTTTGTTAATGAGATGTATGTTGCTGTTATGAATGAATTAATGGGATGTTCACTGTGTTGCGGTTGTGAATGAATTAATGGGGTGTCCACTGTGTAGCAGTTGTTAATGAGATGTATGTTGCTGTTGTGAATGAGTTAATGGGATGTCCTATTTTGTTGCTGTTGTGAAAGTGTTAGTGAGGTGTCAGCTGTGTTGCAGATGTGAATAAGTCGAACAAAGAGTCAATAAGTTAATGGGGTGTCTGCTGTGTTGCAGTTGTGACTGAGTTTTTAATGGGATGCCTGATATGTCGCAGTTGTGAATGTGCTTTTGAGGTGTCCACATGCTAGTAGTTGTAAATGAGTTAAGGAGGTGTGTGCTCATGTGGCAGGCCCCAGATGGACAACGTGAAAACAGGACTTCTGACCGCCATCCTCAGCATCATCTACATGAGTGGCAATGTTGTCAAAGATGGTGAGTTACCTTCTGAACATCAGTGGTTTGAATGATTGTAACAGAACAATGCATTGAAAACTAGCATTTGGTGTGAGTGTGTTTTCTTTGAATATGAAGCGGAAATTTTTTTTTTTTTTATTGAAAACAGCATTTGGTGTGAATGTGTTTTCTTTGAAAGTGACGCGGAAAAAATATTGAAAACAGCATTTAGGTGTGTGTGTTTTTTTTTTGAATATGATGTGGAGAAAAATTATTGAAAATAGCATATGGTGTGAGTGTTTTTCTTTGAATAGGATATGGAAAAAATTTTTTTTTATTGAAAATAGCATATTGTGTGAGAGTGTTTTCTTTGAATTTGATATGTGCAGTGGTGAGCTAGTGGTGACATGTCTACCTAGGAAACAAGACAATCTGTTGGTACAGGATCAAATCCCACGCTTACCAGAATTTTTTTCTCCACTAGGCCTTGATGTGTTGTGGATTTGACTCGTTTGGATGAGATGGTAAACTGAGGACTTGTCTGCAGCATGCACTTACAGCTCATAAAAGAACCCACGGCAACAAAAGTGTTTTGTGTGTGTGTGTGTGTGTGTGTGTGTGTGTGCAGGAGAGCTGTGGCATGGCCTGAAGAGTCTGGGGATTGATCCTGAGTAAGTTTGTATTGCAGCAAAATGGTTATTTGTCTGCTTTAAGTTTGTATTGCAGCAAAATTGGTATTTGTCTGCTTTAAGTTTGTATTGCAGCAAAATTGTTATTTGTCTACTTTAAGTTTGTATTGCAGCAAAATTGTTATTTGTCTGCTTTAAGTTTGTATTGCAGCAAAATTGATATTTGTCTGCTTTAAGTTTGTATTGCAGCAAAATTGTTATTTGTCTGCTTTAAGTTTGTATTGCAGCAAAATTGTTATTTGTCTGCTTTAAGTTTGTATTGCAGCAAAATTGTTATTTGTCTGCTTTAAGTTTGTATTGCAGCAAAATTGTTATTTGTCTGCTTTAAGTTTGTATCGCAGCAAAATTGGTATTTGTCTGCTTTAAGTTTGTATTGCAGCAAAATTGTTATTTGTCTGCTTTAAGTTTGTATCGCAGCAAAATTGGTATTTGTCTGCTTTAAGTTTGTATTGCAGCAAAATTGGTATTTGTCTGCTTTAAGTTTGTATTGCAGCAAAATTGGTATTTGTCTGCTTCAAACAGTATAACTCTATATGGATTTGTCCGAACGCAGTGACACCTCCTTGAGCTACTGGTACTGTTATTTAAATGTTTTTGCCAACTGCCTTCAACTGATATTTTTTCCCCCTCGCACAGGTTTTTTCTTTAACATCATCACCATGATATATTAACGTTAATGATATTAATTTTGTTTCCAAAACATTTTTTAGTTGACAGTGATATGTATGGTCTGTGTGATGTATTCCAACAGATCTGAATCAGATTTCTGCTTGAAGCGTTTTCTTTGTTTTTTTTAAGAGACACACAGCGTTTGCATTTTACTGACTGTCTAAATATGATGTAATCTGTCCTTCCATAAAGTGGTTGTGCTGCCAAAAAGCAAAACTGAGGTTTTAAAGAAGGTCCTAAAATGATATGAAAGAAACATCTTAAGCAGTTGCCATAGTTTGATTTTAGGCAACAAATTTATCTATCTGATTTTTTGTAGGTAAGATTGAACAAATTATTTTGAATTCATATTGTGTTCATTACGTAGCTTTTACACTTGTGTCCCAAAGTTTGGCTGGTGCTGCTTTACAGTGTTAAAGATTTTTGGCAAACAGACTGAACCCTGCTCTTCCCTACTAAATGTTTCAATGGAGAAATAAAGTGGGGGGTTTTTTGGGTTTTTTTTAAAGGGGTGGGTGGGGTTGTGCTTCCTGACTTCACCAAGTACAAGAAAATAATAAAAACAATAGAGGCAAGGCCTTCAAGACTCACTTGTATACACTTTAAAAAAAATCCAAGCTTTTTATGTATTGAGTATAATTTCAAAATGTAATGTTTAAGATGAGAAAGATCAGTTTTAAGCAAATTAAGTCCCCTAGCATTAATTACAGAGTAATTTCCCTTTTTTACTATCTGCACCAAAACGTTTGCAAATAAATATAACTTCCATGCTTAGCAAAAGAAGTTCCTGTTTGAACAAAAAATGATAATAATGACTGCTCTTGTTGTTGGGTCCGAATATCAGATCAAAGTGCCAAGTTTAGAGAATACAAAAATTATAAATATAACAGTAAATGCAGTTTGCATATAATTAGGCTTCTTTTTTTTTTTTTTTTTTTTTGTGCCCACCCCAGAGGTGCAATATTGTTTTAAACAAGATGACTGGAAAGAACTGAATTTTTCCTATTTTTATGCCAAATTTGGTGTCAACTGACAAAGTATTTGCAGAGAAAATGTCACAAGTTTACCACGGACACACAGACACACGGACACACATACACACACACACACACACACACACACACACACAGACAACCGAACACCAGGTTAAAACATAGACTCACTTTGTTTACACAAGTGAGTCAAAAACCCTGCAGAATCTGTTCCAAAAATTCTCACCAGCTGCACTAGCCAGTCATGTAGAGCTCTGGTTGTGCCAGCTAGTGTGGAGGATGTGTGCACAAGCAAGAATCCCCTGTCCACCACCCCTACCCCCTTAATCCCCAATCAGGAAGAATAACCACCCAAGTATTTGAGAAATGTTGCCTAAGAATTTTCATGGAAAAACCATGTAATTGTGTGGAGAGAACTGTTCATGGAAAACAGTTCTTTTGTGTTTGTGTTTTGTTGTTGTTGTTGTTTTAAAGTTTAGATGAAAATTGTTTTCAAGACAAGAGGCAGTGAAAATTCTGCCAGTTAAATATTTCTAAGAGAAGTACAAGTTCTTTTAGGCTAAAAAGTTACTTTGAAAGAAAATAAAACAAGGTGGCTGAAACATGTCTTGACACAAGAGTAGTTAGCTGAGGAGAATTTCTGCAAGAGATTAGTTTATTCTATTCTCCAGTGATTCATTTTGCATTCGGGCCATGGTAACACAGGCAGTTTTTATTTTTACATGAAAAAGTGTTTGTGGGTGTGTGAGTGTGTACAGTGATTGACACATACCATTTGTCCTGTACGTCTTGATTATAGCATTCTATGTAGTAAGATTTTGTAGACATTTTCCCCATAATTAATTTTTGTAGACATTTTACTGATATTGTTATTGATTGTTAGTATTCAGCAGTAATTATTATGAGCACTCTTGGTCCCCTGTGCTGAGGAGGCAGAATGTATCATGAATATATGTTATCATTATCAGCATTCAGAGATGCCAACTGTTCCGATACCGTATTTTGGTTACGCTTGATCACAGTTTGTTCCAATGTTACGCCAATGTCAAAATTGTTCCGATGAGTTCGTTTTCAACTATATATCATGGTCACATGCTTTTCTGTAATAACATTACCTATCGATCACAAGGCCAGGGCAGTCACTACTAACCTTGGTCTCACGTGATGATGTTCAGCTAATCACGTGCATGTTTACATTGAAATTACATTGAGTAGACCAATCAGCTTAACCCTTTCACTGCCAGTCAATTTAGAGTACAAAATTTCCTTGTGGTATAAACACAGAAAAGACAGTGGCTGAGAATAGCTGGGGATTCCCCCTGCGATGTATTGAAAATATGGTCTGTCCTACCACCGAACATTAAGTGCAGTAGGTTCGTGGATAACAGACCAATGAATGGTCACCTTTCAGTGACATGGGACCTCTACCACACCTGTGCATAAATGCGAGCTTGGCGGTGAATGGGTTAATCATTTCCCCGAACAAGAGAGAAGGTGATTGACCAGCTGCCGTGGCGAAGTAGTTAGTGTCAGACTGACGGCTGGGAGGACGCGGGTTCGAATCCCAGCGGAGGTGGGTTTTTTGGCCCGTGGCCAGCTCCTACCCAGAGTTGAGTGTGCTGTGGGCTTAAATGGGGAGACTGGGACCACACAGTCGAGTGTCATCCACTTCAAGGATGCGTCTTTGGGTGTGTTGCTCTAATTACCTGACCAACACCGCAAGTGTCTGTATCTCTCCGGCCTGGTTAACGCCGGGATATCATTATGACAGGAAGCGTAGAGTACAGCCTTGTCACGCAGTCCCAAACCAAAATGGACCTCCATAGCAACATCGTCATCCTCCTCCTCCTTCATCGACATCAGTATAAACAAGATAGTCTCAAAGTCTGTGGCCTTTCACGCCCTGCTCTCATGGTGACCTCAGTTTCGATACCCCTCCACTTCTGTGCTTGGGGTGAGTCCTGTCAATGTCGTCAGTGTCGGCAGATTCATGGGGGGCTGTTGTTTGAGGGACGTGGTGGCGGTCTCCACTCTGGGGGGGACGCTCACTCAGTCTGGCTCCACGACTAAGCTATTATTGTCGTTAGTAGGGGGCTTAGTAGGTGGTGTCCTAAGTACGTTAAAACAGAACAGGCACCACTGAACACCACTGAAGTGACTCAGCAGCAGTGCAGGGTCTCCTCTGGTGTGTGGCCTCCTGGCGACCTAACATCGATGGTTCCCTGTGGACTGCCGATGCTGGAACTGCGACGGACGAACCCGGGTGTGGCCATGTATGGGGGAATCTAAATGAGCGGCGTGGGAGTAATGCCACTGAAACGGAGCAGATGATGGGGCAGCGAAAAAAAAAAAAAAAAAAGAGGTGAGTGAATCAAGTTACATCTTGGTCAAACCGAGTCTGTGCCTGATGGATTAAGCTATGGAGTGCAAGGAAAGAACATGCAGCTCAAAACAGAAGTGGGCCATGGATTCCGATTGTGAGAAGTGTTTATATGCCTTGTGGATAAAATGTACCTTGACTGATGTGGCTTGGAGTCCGAATGTTCCTACCAAATTTTCTTATTGTTCCTACAAACATTTGACAGGGGTTGGCATCTCTGAGCATTGTTGAAGGGTCTGTGTTTTCTGTGCACAACTCCAGCATGAACCACGAGACGTTTGGCGACGTGAAGAAGCTGGTGACGAATGAGTTTGTCAAGCAAGGGTACCTGGAGTTCACCAAGCTCCCCAACTCTGAGCAAACTACCTATGAGGTGCGCTGGGGTCAGAGGGCAAAGCTGGAGACGTCCAAGATGCAGATCCTGAAGTTTGTCTCCTTGGTGAGTATAGTGCTATTGTATTCATTAGGTAATAGTAATAATGATAAGGATATATTGTCCAAGATACAGATCCTGAAATTTGTCTCCTTGGTGAGTATAGTGCTTTTATAGTCATTAGGTAATAGTAATAATGATAAGGATATATTGTCCAAGATGCAGATCCTGACGTTAGTCTCCTTGGTGAGTATAGTGCTTTTGTATTCATTAGGTAATCAGTAATAATGATAATGATATATTGTCCAAGATGCAGATCCTGACGTTTGTCTCCTTGGTGAGTATAGTGCTTTCGTATTCATTAGGTAATAGTAATAATGATAATGATATATTGTCCAAGATGCAGATCCTGACGTTTGTCTCCTTGGTGAGTATAGTGCTTTCGTATTCATTAGGTAATAGTAATAATGATAATGATATATTGTCCAAGATACAGATCCTGACGTTTGTCTCCTTGGTGAGTATAGTGCTTTCGTATTCATTAGGTAATAGTAATAATGATGATATATTGTCCAAGATGCAGATCCAGAGGTTTGTGTCCTTGGTGAGTATAGTGCTTTCGTATTCATTAGGTAATAGTAATAATGATGATATATTGTCCAAGATGCAGATCCTGAAGTTTGTCTCCTTGGTGAGTATAGTGCTTTCGTATTCATTAGGTAATAGTAATAATGATAATGATATATTGTCCAAGATGCAGATCCAGAGGTTTGTGTCCTTGGTGAGTGTAGTGTTGTTTGTAATTATTAAATAGATAATGATAATAATAATAAATTGTCCAGGATGCAGATCCTGAAGTTTGTCTCCTTGGCGAGCATAGTGTTATTTGTAATTATTAGATAGTTAAAATGATGATGATGATGATATAATAATAACAATAATAATATTGATGATGATGATGATGATAATAATAATGATAATAATTATGAAGATGCTAATATCAACAACAATAATTAGTAGTAGTAGTGGTATTTGTATTTTCATTGTTATTGCTATCATTTTTGTTATTAGTATTATTATTGTTGTTATTATTTTTCTAATTATAATGATAATAAGATAGTATCCAAGGTGCAGATCCGGAAGTTTGTCTCCTTGGTGAATATAGTGTTGTTTGTTGTAAATATTAGATAATGACAATGTATATTACTCATATGGTGCAAACTCCTCATGAAGTGGCCTCCAAGCGCTTTACATAGGACAGTACACATTATATAGCATATGATGGCATTCAACAGCACATGAAGACAGAAAGAAAAAAAGATTACATATATTTATATGCACCAAGGCAGTACTACTTGGGTTTGTTTTTTTTTTTTTTTTTTGTTTTTTTTTCTGGAGGAAAATGAAGATTTGTACATCTGTGTATACTGAATGGCTTTGATAAGAGCATTGAAAATCTCTCTGTCAAGATTGTTGCTCTTTGTGTTTTGAATAATTACTTAGGGGGAAAAACAACACATGCACATGAGTGCACATGCGTTTTTCTTATGAGCTGTGAAGCATTCTGGTGTCAAACTGGCCAGTGTGTAAGAGTGTGAACAAACTGAACTCATAATGTGAAATGTCTGATTTCAGATCTATGGCAAAGAACCAGAACAGTGGACAACACAGTATCAAGACGCCAAAAATAATACTCAGCGACAACCCACAAAATAGAGAGAGAGTGTGTGTGTGTGTGCTTGAATGAATTGTATGTGCTTGGGTGTAAGATGTGTGCAGGATTGTGATTCAGTGGAACATTTGACATTGAAAACAAAGATGCTGACTCACAGTAACAATCACTTGTGTAGTTTGTGTGTGTGTTCAAACATGCGTGTGTGTGTGAGAAAGAGTGGTTGATTGGGATAAAACCAGAATTAAGCTTTCATGTCTGAATCTGTGTAATTTCTTGTGTACATTTTGTGAACTATGATGATGTTTAATTTCCTGGTGATTCATCTCTTGAAATAAAGTGTTTGTTTTTTTTAAATTTTCGATATTTCATGTGCTATAGTTTATTTTCTGGAGGCTGATCAAGTTGACATCATATTGTGATTTCTGGTGGCATTAATTTGGTTCATGATTCTCTCATTTTTTACCTGGCCTGTTGGTTGTTTATCAAATTGTTTTCAATTCTTATTAAAAAGTGTATGACTGTGGTTGAGTGTGCATGTTAGTGTTGATGTGTGTGTGTGTGTTGTGTATTGTGCTTCATTGTCTATTACTTTTCATCTCAACAGATTTCTCTGAGTTAAATTTGGGCTGCTCTCCCAAGGGAGAACGCTTTGCCACAGTGAAGCACCAATGTTTGTTTTTTCTGTCTGCGAGTGTTTTTTTGTTGTTTTTTTACTACGAGTGTGGATTTTTAACAGAAGTTTGCCAGGTATAACCCTTTCTTGTGAAGTGTTCTTTTATGTGCACTTAGTGCATGCTGCACAAGGCACCGCAGTTGATATCATTTTAAAGACATTTGATTAGATGCACTGATCATGTCACCAATGAACAAGTGCCCCACAAGTCATAGAGGAAAGGAGAAAGAGAGACACACACACATATATGTGCAACGTCTGTGCAAGGTCTCTTCCTGCCCAGTTCAAATCAGTTCATGTGGCAGCTGCTGAAAATTTGTCATTCCTGGACAATGAGACGCAACTGATACAATCAAGCTGCAAGTGCGCACATGTGTGTGCACTCAACACACACACACACACACGCATGCACGCACTTCACACACTCAAAAGCACAAACCAGTGGACTGTTCTTGTGGTCCTGTATATTGATGAAGCAGATACCATGGCTGGTTGTAGAAGATTTTAAAAATGGATATTTCACACGCACACAGAGGTATGTGCGCACCCTCCCCCCCCCCCCCCCCCCCCCCAAACTACAGGAATTTATTCATGACATACACATTGACTGTATACAACACTGGACTTTTGTCTTCTTATGGTGCTGTATATTGATGATGCAGATACCATGGTTGGCTGTAAAAGATTGTATAAAATAGATATTTCACAGACAGACACACAGGCATGTGCACACAGGTGTGTGCACACACACACACATTCACACAAACCATGAGTATTTATTGATGACATACACATTGACTACACAACACATTTTAGACATGCTCCAAAAAGAACCACAATGTGGAACAATCATCTTCCATCATGTCACTTCCCAGAATACTCCATACACAAATGTGTGCATATTGGCACACTGACATTTGGTCACTGCTGTGAAGTCTACAATGGCATACCCACAGACCATTTTGCAGATTTGCCAGTAGTACAAATCATGACATGAAAGAACGGAAAATAATAATGATGCTAATATTTGAAGAAATCTCTGATATGCCTTCATTTCAGTATTCCTTAACTGGGACAAAGAAAAACAAAAAATGAAAGAAAAAAAAAAAGGAAAGGGGACACTTCTAATGGTTAAACATGAACACATTCTAACATGCATGCCCTCTCTGTATACTGAAACCATACAACCATACACATTTCTCAACATGTCACTTTTTTCTTCTTTTTTTCGGTAGGGTCTCAACCTTTTTCTTAAAAAAAAAACCCTCACTAACTTGATTATACATATATATATATATTAAAACGAAAAAAATACATGCATTTTAATCACTGCCCTCCCAAGCCCGTTTGATTAAAAACAGTTTATAGACGCGTCACTGCAGTCCTACGCTTTTAGAGAAAAAGAAAGAGGGGTGCTGTGTTAAGTACGTGCGCGGATGTGTGTGTACGGTATGCATGCGGAAGTGTGTGCGCATTTCTTCTTCTTTCCGTTACACGACCAACATCGACTTGCCGATGACTCTGTTGTCTCCATAACCCGGTTACAGGATCTTTAACGTGCATATTTGATCGTCTGCGTGCGTATACACACGAAGGGGGTTCAGGCACTAGCAGGTCTGCACATGCGTTGACCTGGGAGATCGGGAAAATCTCCACCATTTACCCACCAGGCGCCGTTACCGTGATTCGAACCCGGGACCCTCAGATTGAAAGTCCAACGCCTAAACCACTCGGCTATTGCGCCCGTCGGATTATATGCACGAGTGTGCATTTGTATGTGTTTCGCATGTGACAAAACACTCTTATTTGCATACCTTGCAGACGGCCTCAATGGACAAAACCCAAGGCAATGAGGCCGTGATGCGTGTTTTGGGTGATACCAGTAAGAGTAGGGGTGACAGGATTCCGACAAACTGCGTGCATACATCAGTCTAAGAGAAGAGACACATAGACCATCTATCCTGTCACCCCTTCATTAGTTGGATTGCCGATTTTGTTCATTCAGAGGCGGGAGTTTGGAACTGGTGAAGCAGACGTGACCTTCATTGTTGGCGGGAAGGTAGAACCATCTGCTTGGCAGATGTGGTGTAACGTATATGGATTTGTCCGAACGCAGTGACGCCTCCTTGACGGCTACTGATACTGATATGGATCAGATCAGTTGAACACACTTTGATGGGGAAAAAAAAAGTTTAACATTTCAGTCAGGACAAAATGGTCAGATCATGTTCGAAAGTCATCTCGATCATTTGATACATTGGCATTAGCGTGGGAAGGACACCATTAAACTTGAGGCCAATGAGTAACAAGTATGACCCCCCTTAGCCTTGATGACAGCCCTGCAACGTCTCCTCATGCTGCAAAGAGGTTTCTGCTGCGAGGAAATCCTGTCCCATTCCTCCTGAAGAGTGATTCCAAGCTCGGGTAAGTTCAGAGGCTGTTCAAGTTGTTGCGCGCTCGTTGCACCGCTCGACGCACTGAGATTATGTACAATCAATGTATGTCTACTGGTATGGCTCCATCGACATCAAATGATTTTCCAAACATGTTCAGTGGGATCATAGTTCGGTTCCGGAGAACTAACGTGCCGGCTACTGATCCCGACATTCGCAGTTCGACTTGATTTCCGTCAGTCCTGCAGGTTAACGATACGAGCAGGCGGGCGCTGTCACCAGAAGTCCGGGCCAATGGTGCCAGCGTAGGGTCCGAAAACATAATGGAGAGGAGTTTCGTTACGGTACCTGGCCACATTCATGGTGCCGTTTTGCTCAGTGAAACACACAGAACTGAGTCGGTTTTCATGCAGTGTTCTGTGCTGTGTGCCGTGGAAACTCCACCCCATTACATCAACCATGATTCAGTGACTGAGCATCCATATTCAAGTTAGCGGTCGTTTTGAGCCACGCCGATACTAGCTCTATAAAATCGCTCGATCCGTGTGTTGCCGGGTCACTGACGTCGTAAGTCGTGGCCACACCCTCGATCCATCGTCAGTCCGGCGATCTGTGTCAGTCACGTCCAGGCTAAACCAGTTGTCGGCTGAACAAAACGAGGCCACTGACGATCCAGTCAGCTGTAATCCAGAGGTAAGTCCAGCAAAACTGACCTGTATACATGTGTTGTTTTGTCGTTGTGTTGTTTTTCTGTTGCACCCAAATGGCCACTCTCGAATCAGACCCGGACTGAGTCAGCCGGCCTGCGGTCGGGGTCAGCGCCAGAGCCCCGCCCGGCGGCCAGCGGCCCGAGAGATAACTGGCCAAGTTTTTGTCCCATGCCCTGTTTATGGTTGATTTTTTGTGTAACCTTTATTATGTGTTTATTGTCACTCTCTATCCCATCAAAACTTCACGTGTGTGTGATCTGCTATGGTGGAGTGATTGTTTTTATGTTCTTTAGAATTACCATATATTTTTCCCTTTTGACGAGCCCGAAGGCAAAATCCTACAATTGTTTCAGACAATAAAGTGATTGATTTATTGACTGATTGCAAGATCAACGGAAACAGGTCACAATAAAACCACTTTCGCTGGTTCTGCCGATTTTCTGGTCGTTTTCTGTATTAAGACACAGCCATTCCACTTCCGGTGAAATCGACAAACACACCACATGGGATTGAGTTTCAGGCTGGCCTGTCGAGCGACCGATTCTTCGATTACTTTTGTATAGATCTGCGACTAATTCACCTCTAAAAATGGTATGGTATTATTTACTTGAAATCGGAAATTACCTACTAATGGTACTATCCTTTCTTTGCACGAAAATTATTTTACAAGATTACAGTGTAAGCTCTATTCTCTATTGCACCCAAATGGCCACTCTCGAATCAGACCGGACTGAGTCAGCCGGCCTGCGGTCGGGTCAGCGCCAGACATTGTCACCCCCTCCGGTAGGAAGATAGGTCTACTTAGGTTATGACTAGGCTTTTACGCCTCTGCGCACACAGGTCATTAATAGTAATGACGGCTAACTTTCCAATTTGAAGATTGAAAAGCTTCTGAAATGTAAGCTTCTGACTTCTAAAAAAAGAAAAAAAAAGAAAAGGTGGTGGTGGGGAGTGTGCATGCTTGGTGTTTTCCTGTTTAACTCCAACTCTGTGGTCTGATTTGGATGATCGGTTCTTCACAATGCACACTATTTGTTATGCATCATAAATTCGCAACCAAAGGTGCTGTGCACTACAGTAGTAAATTACAAAACTTCCCTTGTCATGACAGCTTGAAACTGAAACTATTGAAAGATTCTGAGACCAACGATTACTCTACATATTTATTTAGTAACTGGTACTACTCGCACTATTTCTGTTCACTGTTGATCGGGATGATTCTTCATCCTTGGACTTCTCTTTCTTTAGTTGAATTGATTATTTAATGTTATAAATAAAGTCTATTTTTATGACAATATCATCTGATTCATCAGTTTCTAAACAACAAAAAGTGATGATTTCTCTTCTATTTCTTTGTTTTTATAGTTTCGACGCCAAGCAAGACTTCGTCGGGAATTTATTTACCGGAAGTCTGTTGAGGACAAGGAGAGGTCTATTCAAAACAAAAAAGACCTCATCAAAAAAGCACTTGATAGTAAGTATAACTTGCTGCGAGTAAGCGTCTAGTAATACAATAGATGTGTGAACTGTTTGCCTTTTTTATTAATTTTTTTATTTTTATACTTTATTATTGTGTTTATTTAAATATGAAATTTGTATTGCAGTGAAACTTAACTGTGGCTCACTGACTGAGATGTCAACACCTGCTCCATGACTATTTGGAGTACTGATCAGATGATTTGTGTGTGTTTTTGTATTCATATAAAAGTGCATGCATGATGATAAATATGATTGATGTTGTTTTACTAATTTTACTTTTTTTATATTTCAGTTTTGGTAGTTTTAAGTTGAAAATCAATGACAGTGAGCAGAATGAATGTGCAGGGTTAATGCATTTGTTATTTGCTTTTGTCTGGATTAGCCAGGGAGTAGAGAATGATATTGCTGCACACACACACACACACACACACACACACGCATGTAGTGATGTACACATACAATGTACACATATAACACACACACACACACACACACACACACACCCATTGTTCACAAAAAGACAAAACCAAAACCACAACAGTGCCAGTGATCACATTCCTGACAGCTCAAATCTGTTCTTCAGAAAATAAAGGCAACAACAACAGTAATAATAATAATGATAAACTGACAACAAAATAAAAAAAAGCAATAAAGGCAACACCAACAATAATAATGATAATGATAATAATATTGATAATGATAGATTGACAACAAAATAACAAAAGCAAGAGTATGACTACGAGAAATAATGCTAACAACTATGCAACATGACAGAACTAGAGACTACAACAATGAAACTGATTATTATAATGATAATAGAAACAGTAATGACGTACATGTAGTATAAACTCCATAACATGTAGTTTGGGTTTCATTTAAAGATGCACTTTGAAATTTAGAATGGAATGTTTCTCTATTGAAAAGTGACATTGATGCTTGTTTCAGACAATACGCCCATCCCGACATATTTGAGAAAAGAGGCAGTTGACATCCAGAAATCACTGGCTTGGGATGATGAGGGTGGTGAAGGTAACACTGCAAATCTATGTCTGGTCTCATTGTCTTTTTGTTAATATTTTTCTGTCTGTTCTCTCTGTACTTGTCTGTTAGTCTGTCTGCCCAACTGTGTGCGTGTGTTTCACCATCAGTGTGTATTGTAAAATTTTAGTATCTTAACTACCATTCAGCCTTTGGGAGCTTACACTAGTTACAGCCTCAGCAGGCTTCAATGCCAAATTGATGCAGAAAGAAAACCCACAGAAAATATTACATTTTTCTCTCAGAATTATATGTGAACACATCCGTAATACTGTAGAAGTTAGTTCCCTTCGTTTGCAGTTAAGCATGATTGTGTAGGGTTGTGAAAACTGTTTCAGTGAGACCAATTTTGATGCCAGAGCAATGCTCAGGTGCAGGGCTTAACAAGTTTATGTGATATAATGTGAGGTTAATAGTGTAGTACAGCACTGTCTGTGTGGTGGTAGTGGTTTTGACTAGATTTAGTCTTTAGTGTTTCCTTCTGATTCTGATAAGCACTAGGCCAAGTTTTTCTAGTTTATTCTAATTTATTTCTAGTTCATTGACTGCCATTCTTAGGGTCCAAGTAGCAGTTTGAGGGAATCCCAGCTCGATTAGAGTGGTTCAGAGGACTACAATTAGCTTGAGAGTAAGACGAAACAGATCACAGCTTTGTGTCCAGAATAGGCTATGTTCTGGTACTTTCAGTTTATGATAAATTTATTTATGTAACACTATTAACATGTACAACTTTCTCAGTTGCACTGAACAGTGTGAATTTACATGTAAAACATTTCATTTAAACACTTGTCATGAAAATTTCCATGCATAGCCCTGCACACAACAGGAAAGCTTCCAATCAGCCACTCATACATTCATTTATTTTCATACACATACAAAATCATTATTCACTATACAACACTCATGATTTTCTGTGACCTTTGCTACATCATGATTTGGAAAGATTTCTTTCAGTGAGTGTGAAATACAAAATTTTCAAACAGAACAGAAAAGCACAGAACTTTATTAGCATAATTACATAAACATAGAAGTCAACAGTAGTAGTGGTACCATCATTTCAGACTTGAAGTAATCATATAAGATTATACTAGAATAAGCTATTGACACTTTTTTTTGTGTGTGTATTGCTTAAGCCCAACCATGACCAAAGTGCCATACGTTTATTATGAGGTGTGTGTTTCAACTTAACAGGGGTGACCACCAGCGAGGATGACGAATACAGGTGGGCCATGGTGCAAGACCCCAAGGTCATGGTCACCACCTCCAGGGACCCGTCCAGCAAGCTGAAGCAGTTTGCGAAGGTAACATATCCTTTTGTTCCCCCATGTCTTGACTTTCACCTAACTTCATTGAGATCGATACAGAAAGACACAAAAACACACTATTTATGTAGGGTTGCCTCCAGATCTCTATTCCATGGGTGATTTTTTCTATTTCTGTTTTTTGGGGAAAGGAAATTCTTTCAAACCTGCTAAAAATAAGAAAGTCTTACATACACATGTGCATGCATACATGTGTGTGCATACATGCATTCCAAACAACATACAAGCATGCAGTGATGCACTTATACATAAACATACTCTTTCTCTGTGAGTTTGTTTATGGATAACAAATAACCAATTCAGTGATTCACCATGCACCTTTGAAATACTTTTCAGGAAGAAATTTTCTATCTTTGATTGAAGAAGAGCATTCCTAATGTCTTTAAAACCATATTCTTAAGATACAGGGGGGCATACTGTTAGTCATACTTTTAATTGCTGTTCTTTTGATTTAAAAGTCTTTATTTTAAGGAGGCTTTGCCCCTTACCCCCAAGAGGGACATCACCTAATGCTGATTTCCATATCTCCATAGCTGTTTCTGTTAATTTCACAAAATTATATGTTAATCATTCAAGATTATTTTTGATTATTTCAGATGTTCAGACTCTGCTCAATAAAGTTGGTGTGATTTGATTCTGTTTGTTCACAGGAAATGAAACTGATCATTCCCAATTCCCAGCGGATAAACAGAGGGAATTATGAAACAAAGGAACTGATGGAGGCGTGTCGTGCAAACGATGTGACAGATGTTGTCATTGTGCACGAACACCGAGGTGTTCCAGGTAGGTTCTCACACATGGTGTATTTTAATCACTGTGACCTTAACACATAATGATAATAATATGTTCATTTTTAGAGCGCCTAATCAGATGATTTTGCTCTGAGAGCTTTACAATTCAGTTGTTCCTACTAAAGATATCATCCATCAATACATGCAGGTTGGTTCAACTAAGTGAAGAAACTGTGACAAGATGTTGCATCAAAAGTACACACAAAGATCAGTGTCCATACAAACTATATATTTATTATGCATAAAAACATACACATATGCCTACACCCAACATATATATCATTATAATAATAATAATAATAATAAATTGATTAATTCATATGTCATCCCTGCTTGCAACACATGCCCAACTGTGCTGCACATTGAAAAAAATTGATACATTCAAACACTAAGACGACACCTTCCTTACATATGGAACTACACATGGGTCACAGATGTCAGTTATGTCTGTGAGGCAACAGTGTGTAATGGAGAGTTGTTTAATGGAATCACAAATGGATTTTTTTACAGTTTTTAGGAGGAAGGTGAATTTTGTTTAATGTTTTGTGACACATACTGTTGACCAGAGACATTTGGTTAAAGTAGTCATTTTCTCTTATTTCAATTTTATTATTCCAAAGATAAAAAGGTAGGTAGGAGAGGAGGGGGTGTATGGTGAGTTGGGGGAACAGGATAAATTGAGGGTGGAGTCAATGAAAAATGATGTAGATAAGTGGAAGTAGAATTAAAGTAAATTTTTCGATGAACTTTGTAAAAGGGAAGTAATAAATTTTACGAGAGAGTTTCAGTTTCAGTAGCTCAGGGAGGCGTCACTGCGTTCGGACAAATCCATATACGCTACACCACATCTGCCAAGCAGATGCCTGACCAGCAGCGTAACCCAATGCGAGAGAAACATCTAATAAGGAATGTGAAAGTAAAAAAACATCAACATTTCTGGTGACTTAGAATTAATGACACACTTTCATGCAGATTTCATTAACTCATAATCAAACATTATATTCTTAACTGTAACATTTGTTTTTACTTGAGTGATGGATTTGCACATTTCACTTGTTTTAAACATTAGGGGGGTGGGGATTCTTGCCTTGTTGCAGTGTTTTATGATGCATGTTTCGGGGGTTGTTTAAATTTTCTGATGAAAAATCTGTATGAATCCTGGGTGAGCAGATGGCCTGATTGTGAGTCACTTGCCCTTTGGGCCGACAGCGTACTTCACCCTGTCCAACGTGGTGATGCGGCACGACATACCCGGGGTGGGCACCATGTCTGAGGTCTTCCCCCACCTCATCTTCCACAACTTCTCCACGAAGCTGGGCAAAAGGGTCAGTCTGAGGAACACCCCTAACCCCCCACACAATATTCTTATGCTTCACCACCACACAGGGCAAAAGGGTCAGTCTGAAGAACCCCCTAACCCCTTACCCTATGTTCTTATGCTTCACTATCAAACAGAGCAAAAGGGTCAGTATGAGAAACACCCCCTTATTCCCCCCCTGTCCCCCCCACCACCCTCCCACACACATGACACTCGTGTCTTCTGACAAAAAGTTATATGACAATGTGACAATCATGTCAACCGACATAACAAATATATATATATATATATATATATATATATATATATATATATATATTGATTGTAATGTACAATATGTTAACTGTATGTAAACTATCAGGCTTGGTGAAATATATTACCTTAAAAGTACTAGAGCTACCAGATTGTTTGCAGTGTATTGTGAGAAGTTTCATTCTAAGTGAAAACTATTTCATGACACTGCGAAAGGTATATGATTTATAATCATATTGGCAGAGCCTTTTCTTCAGCCATACAGAATGTACTTTCTCTTCATGATGATATAAGCATTGTGAATTGTGTTTTCTTTTTGTTTGTCCCCATCAGGTGATGAACATACTGAAACACCTGTTTCCAGTCACTAAAGATGATAGCAGAAGGGTTATGTCGTTCATCAATGAGGATGACTTCATCCACTTTAGGTGAGTTTCGTCAGGCTTTTTTTGTGTGGGTTTGTGTGAGTGGGTGTGTGTGATTATGTGAGTGTCTATTTAAGTGTGATTGTGTGAGTTGCTGTTGTTGTTGTGTGTGTGTGTGTGTGTGTGTGCAATTGTATAGGCTTGTGTGTGTATTTGTGTAAAAGAGAAAGAAAAACAAAAAGAGAGGAAAAATCTTATTCCACCAGGGTAATGAGATAAGTAGGTGTACACCCATTTCTTCCATTGAACCCTGTAGTACAAAAATTCAAAAACAAAAATGAGTTAAAAACCAAAAATAAATGCATAGGTAAGGAATTATCAAGAAAAAAAGGGGGTAACAAAATGGGAAGCAGAACAACACACACACTATTGAAAAAAACACAAACAACAAATGACAGGAACTCTCTCTCTCACATTCACACAGACACACACACACGTGCACGTGCTTGCATGTATGCAACATGCACACACACACTTGCAGGCAACGCATACACATGCACACAACATTCTTTTTCTTTTGAAAGTTGGTAAAAATTGAAATTTATTGGTATTGTGGGGTAGCAACTATGTCGGAGCTGTGTAACCGTCCTTTGCTCTGGTCCAGTGTGCACTGTGACTGTCACTCCCACATGAAGATTCAAGGTCTGATCTGAACACTGGGTTTGTGCAAAGATCAGGCATCTGCTGTTACATCATAAACAGCAGGTGTGTAGAGTATAGGGATGAGTCCATATGCTTTGACACCTCCTTCAAACTGAAAACATATATGATATAGATACACAACATGTTAAGGAATGGTTGCTTCATTTCTTCTACAGGCATCACACATTCAAACGTGTGGAAAAAGAGATGGAGTTGACGGAAGTTGGGCCACGCTTTGACATGAAATGTGAGTACATGTTTTTTGCATTTTCTTTTTAAATGTGAATGCATAGTTATATTTTGTATTTTATTGGAAATGTGAGTGCACATATTTCGCATGTTGTTGGAAGTGTGAGTAGACATGTGTTTAGTTTTTGACACACCAGTGTAAACCATCTTTGTCTTTATCTGGTGTTGTGTGGTGTCAGGAGCTCCATGTTGACGTTGCCGTGTACCAGTAATGTGTGATGTGATATTTCAGTACTTTCACAGAACTCCATCAATTGCAGTGTACCAGCTGATAGCAGTCATGTGTTGTGTGATGTAATGTTTCAGTACTGTCACAGAGTTCCATGTTGATGCTGCCGTGTACCAGCTGATAGCAGTCATGTGATGTGTGATGTGATGTAATGTTTCAGTACTGTCACAGAGTTCCATGTTGATGCTGCCGTGTACCAGCTGATAGCAGTCATGTGATGTGTGATGTGATGTAATGTTTCAGTACTGTCACAGAGTTCCATGTTGATGCTGCCGTGTACCAGCTGATAGCAGTCATGTGATGTGTGATGTGATGGATGTGATGTTTCAGTACTGTCACAGAGTTCCATGTTGATGTTGCCGTGTACCAGCTGATAGCAGTCATGTGATGTGTGATGTGATGTAATGTTTCAGTACTGTCACAGAGTTCCATGTTGATGTTGCAGTGTACCAGTTGATTCGTGGCACCCTGGAGGAAGCCAACATGGCTGACGTGGAGTGGGTGCACCGCCCCTTCATGAACACAGCCAGGAAGAGAAAGTTCCTGGCGGAATAAAGGATACTACACTCCTGAAATTGGAGTATGAGACTATGACTGCCTATATGTATATGGCGGGGTTCCTGGCTGAATTAAACTCAGCAGTGTTGTGCAAGGATGTCCCTGGAACCGGAGTATGGCTACCTGTATACATATATGGCGGTGTTAGGCATATAAAAGTCTATTCATATATCGATAGGATTGAATGTGGGAGTTGCAAACCCATGAACACAGTAAGGAAGAAAGAAAAGTGCAAGAGTGTATGTGTCTGACTAGGGGGCCTGCTTGTATGTTTGTGTTGATAGTGTGAGTTTGTGGTGATTGTTGTGTGTTGGATTGGGTGTGAGTGCTTCTGGTGGTGTGCATGTGTGTGTGTGTGTGTTTTCATGCATGTATGGTGATTATGTGTGTGTGTGTGTGGTGATTATGTGTGTGTGTTGGAGTGTGTGTATGTGTGTGATTGATATGTACTCAATGTAAAAGGGGCTGGAAATTCTAAGTATGTCTGCAAGCAAGGGTTAATGTGTCATTCATGTTTTCACCATGATGAGAGATATTGATGTCAGATGTTCATACCTTTGCATGTGTCACTGTGCAGTCCTCAGCTTCTCAGTAAAATGTGTGACTGTGTCAGTGTGTGAAAATGTGGAATATTTGTTAAAATGGATGGCAGCTCTGAATTCCAGTGATAGAACAGCCAAAAACATGTATGTAAATAGTATATAAGTGTAAAATTGTTACTGATGATGATTATGTTCTTGGTAATAAAAAAAAAACAACTGGCCATGAATACTGCTTGTGTCATTGTTTGTGTTCCAGTGTGTGCGAGGGATACTTTTGTTTTCACATTTCTTTGTGTACATCAACATTGCAACTTCCACCAGATACAAATAACTTAATACCAGTCCTGAGGCACATTTCTTACATACTAGTTAGGCAAGGTTCTCATGAGACATGCTAGGAAGGTACACTTCTTTTTTTTTGTACCTTGTGGCAATCGTGGCTAGGTTCTCGTGAGTCTAAGCTAGGTAGCCTTCAGAACAATTTTGCTGTAAGGTAAGGATAAAATTTACTTCTGCCTTGCATTCTTTTCTTTGTGCATGTACTCTCCTTGCCCTTGCCACTCGCTCTCTTCGCCACAAACATGTGAGCATGCTCGCAAATAGGAAACATCTCAGACCTATTCTCATATATACAAATAAATGTATTCTCAGACTTTAATTGAAAGGAAAAAATTCATACACAGACACACTTAGAAAGAGAGCAGGAGTACAAAGTATCCAGCAGAGGTGTTACATTTTGAATTCTAGAGGGTGATTTGAGTTACTTGAATGTGCGAGGTAGGTGTGTTTGCACGTCTATGTATTGGGGATGGATATGGCGAGGTGTGGAAGAAATGGATACCGAAGGGACACAAGTGAACATGTGCACAGAAGAAATGCAGGAATCTTTCCTAATAATGGATGGCAGAAACTGAAACTGAGCTGCCACAAAAGGTGCAAATAGGGAGATAGGAAGTGTAATATTGAAGTGTTAACTATCAACATAAAAGAATGGTGTGGCAGGAACTGTGAGTTTGTTTGCGCTTTAAGGAATCACCAAGAAATGTTAAGACTTCAGAATGTTCAATTTTATCTTGAAAACATATTGACATGAAGGCAAAGCATCTCATCAGTTCACTGATTAAAAGTGAATGCATTTAAAAAGAATTAAACTTGTTACATGGTACTGTAGAGGAAAATTTCAAATGTATATACTTCTTTTGAATATGAGGCTTTAATGCCTTTTTACCTGTCTACAGAGACTGAAGATGTTGACACTTTCTTGTTGCTGCTGTTAAAATTTATTTAAGTTTTCTACACCGACAAGTTGGACATTTGCTAAATATATATTTTGTTCTTTTAAATAAGCTTGTAACTTACACTGCATTAAGTTCTTGCTCTTTTACATAGATATTTTCATCAGTCTAAAATCACACTGTTGATAGATGTTAACTGAAGAACAATTGCATCGGAGCTGATCACAAAATATGCGTTCACACACATGCTCCCGGTCACATGCAGACTGACATACACAGGTGTGCATGTATGCACTGGCACAAAGAGCAAAGATCTACTCTTCCTAGCCTACATTTGCATCCTTATAAGAGAGAATGGACTTTGGAGTAAAATCCTCTGCACGAGAATTCAGTTCAAGTTTTATGGTATCTTTTGCGTGTATGTAATGTACATGCGCGTGCTCGTGTGTGTGTGTGTGTGCACATGTGTATGACTGAGTGTGTATGTGTGTGGCTGCTGGTGTGCCAGTGGTGTTATTTCGCTGAGCGAAGCCTTTTTACAGTCATTTATTTGTTCTTACCATTAGTTTTGATTAGTTCCATTTAAACGGTTTCTCCTCCTCCTTTCTGTTACACGACCAACATCGACTTGCCGATGACTCTGTCATGGTTCATGCATGCTGGGTATTTTCCTGTGTGTCTCCATAACCCATGGAACACTGACATGGGTTACGGGATCTTTAACGTGCATATTTGATCTTCTGCGTGCGTAAACACACGAAGCGGGTTCAGGCAAGAGCAGGTCTGCACATATGTTCTCATGAGTCAAAGCTAGGTAGCCTTCTCCACCCTTTACCTACCAGGCGCCGTTACCATGATTTGAACCTGGGACCCTCAGACTGAAAGTCCAACACTTAAACCAGTCGGCTATTGTGTCCATCTCTTTCCTGTACATGCTTTTCAAAGTAGGGCGTAGCGTATGCTTCGACATTTTGATTTAAAAAAAAAAAGAAAAAATTATCAGAGCCGAGTGCAGAAAATAGTTGGCAATAGTTTTTATTTTTATTTGTTTATTTATCAAGCAGTTTTCCCCAGTGATAGTTCATAATTATTATAAGTGTTTAAGTTAGGCAAGGCAAGCAATTTATTTGGGATTTATTTAGTGTACGCACAACTAGGAGGCATCGAAACAAGAGAAAGAACCGGAGAGAGAGAGAGAGAGAGAATGATGAGATAAATGGGAGACAACTCTTGTTACACAACTTTCTTCCGGAAACCAAGGCAGACGATCTTTTGTTTACAGCTGTACGAACGAACCATTTCGCTTGACAGATCTTTTAAACTGCACTTTCCTTTATTGTCGCAGAGTTTATCGAAGAAACAGACACAGTGGCGATATCAGGGCCTATGGACATGGATACGGAAAGACTGTAATGGAAGTGTTCAAGGCGGTTGCTGATTTTAGTCCTCCAGCGTGCGAAACTGGACTGTCGACCCTTTTGTCTTTTTGCAAAGGCGACCAGTTCGAAGTGTTGGATAAGACAAAAACAGACTGGTGGGGAGCGCGTCGTTTGAAGGACAGTGTTATCGGCTACGTCCCTTCTAGTTATTTGCAGGTAAGTCGAAAAAATTGCTGTAAGGAAAAGTTAAAGGTTTGCATTAAAAAAAATAAATTTGGTGAGTGTGTGTCAGCGATTTCCAGCCCTGGCACTACTCGTTGGACGTGACGAGCATTCATTGCAATGCGCTCATTATATCGACATGTATTATGCGTGCAGGAATGTATGATAAACAGAAATATGGGGAAACAGAACCATTGTCAGTTCCACGAGCTTCATTATCGTCATCATCGTCATGTTTTCTCTTGTTTCTGAGTGGTTATCAGTGTCACTGAGTTATTACATATCATTGTCACCGATTATCATTTTAACATTGATTTTTAATTTTGAATGGATTTTTTTTTTTCAGCATCAAAGGTTTAGATTTGAGACTGTAAGTCTTTACAATTAAAAAAAATCTTATACATAGTAAACAAAATCCAACTACTGAAGGATGAATCTGCAAACTGTAATTACTATTCAATTTGTTTATAATAATTATGTAAATATTATAACATATCTTTTATCAACATACATTAATAATGATTTAGTTGCTTACAAACTGAAACTCTTATTCTCTGACATCCATCTTCGTTACTTTCATGCATCCTTCTTTTGAGTACTGCATTGCCATTGCAAGTCAAAATCTGACAGCAGCTCACCCTGTTGCAGTCATTATTTTCGGCCTCAGTTTCTGAGATTTAAACACATGCACGCACGCACATACATACACATGGAGAGGTGTAGGAATAGAGAATTCCAGAATGCACCAGTTGACAAGGCCCACTGGGCACTGTTACCTGAATCTTAACAGAGACAGACAGAATGTGTTATTGTCTTGATTGAAATGTTTGCCAACAATTTACATATATTTTAGAATGTATATATATTTAAAGAAGGTATCTGGGTGCATGCTCTCTTAAATATGTGTTTGCACTCACACACTTTTTTGGGAATGCAGATATATGTGTGCATATGTCATTGTGTGCACCCTTGTCACTAAATGTGTTACATAATGTGTGTGTGTGTGTGTGTGTGTGTGTGTGTGTGTACTGTGTTTATGTGAACCCTTGGTAAATGGCCAAAACATAGTGTAACCTGCCCTAGTGCCCACAGTGGTGTCTGTCCCTGCACAGTTTTGTGTCAGTGTGTCCTCTTCACTGTGTTAACTTAATGTGTTGTAAATATAATCTCTCTCTCTCTCTCTCTGTGTGTGTGTGTGTGTGTGTGTGTGTGTGATACAAGTTCGTAAATTCTGTTTACATATTATTTGAATTATGTTTAAACATGTGATGATTTAGTTAAAGGGGGATAAATTTGCTTTTTGTTTGGAAAGCGTGTGCATATTATCTATGTGTGCATGTTGGTGCCTTTTAGAACAGGATAAATGTGCTAATTTCTTTAAGTGTTATTCTTACCAGATGTAGCCGTTTTCAAGTTTATGAATGTCCAGGTAGTATTTTTTCGTGGTTTGTAAAAAAAACAAACTATATTGATGGAAGCTAACAACAGCAGCTTTTTAATCATTGATAATGAATGTTGGAATAACTAGAGCAGGAATAATGATTCTAAAGCTCATACAGTGCACTTGTATGGAATGAGTGGAGGCCTCTCCTGCCGCAGTTCACTTTTTTTTTTCTCTAAGTTTGAAGGCAAAACTGTTGGCACACATCATGCCCAGAACCATTTTGGCATATTTCAGAGAACAATGATATTCTCATTAACAGCATAAGACTTTCATAAATGCAGTCTGTTTCTTGTTATTCAGAATCTAGTTGCATGTCTTAGAATTGTAAACAGTAGGTATAAAACAAGTAATAGTAAACTGTATTGATATTTCTTGCAGTTTTTGCATGTTGGCAAAATATTTGCCACACATTTCCAGATGCCTTGCTTTATCTTGTAGAACAGAACAACTGTATGTTAAGGTATCTTTCCATAATGTTTTAACTGCAGTTTAACTGTAGAAACAGAAGTTGCTGGTTTTTGTTTTGGGTTTGTTTTTTTTTTTTTTTGGTTTGGTGTAACATGGTCATGTGAAGTTTATCTCAGACATGAGTATTCACCAGAGAGGGGAGACAAGATGTTGGCCAGAAAAGGGAGACATGGTGTTGGCTTGATTATTTTCTTTCCTTACTATCAATATCATCATGATCAGGAATATCAGAATATGAACAGATCACAAACAAGACCAGACGAAAGCTTACATAAATAATTATATTGCACACATATACACACACCTTGACTCATAAACATGTATACACACACTCTCTATGATTCTGTCTCTTTCTTTCTCTTTCTCTCTCTCTCTTTCTGTCACACACACACACACACACACACACACACACACACACACACACACACACACACACACACACACACACACACACGCAGAGGCTGACATCAGTCCCCCCTGACAAAGCCAGTCTCATGCACGGATCACACCACAATGCAAACTATGCAATCGCAGCCATGACTGGGGCATAATATCTCCTGACAAAATCTCTCTTTCTGCAACAGCTCAGTGCTTTCAACAGGAAAGACATGCTCTGAGAACAAACTGGCCCTTTTAACCCCTCTTATCTGCCCATTCCTAGGCAGGCAGGGTCATGTCTTCCTCTTCAAGATGAGCACAAAACGTGCATATCCTGGCAGTATGTTCAGGCTCAGATATGTTATTTCTTTTGGTCAAGTTTTGTTTCTGGTGAACTTAATTTTCTCACCAAGATGTTGATGTTTTCATTTGATTTGTATGGAAAGTTAGCATTCATTTTCAAAGATATTGCGGTGGACAGACATAAAGTTAGGGACTGTATGTTCAGGAGGGTGTCAACAGAGTTTGTCGCTACCTTCAACTCTACTCTCCCTTACATACTCTTAACACTCACTCCTTGCTCACCCCTTTACCCCCTTGTGATAATGATATGCTGATGATAACAGTGACAATACTGATAATGATAATGAAAACAATGGTCATTAATAAACAATGATGATGATGAAATGTTTCGAACACACACTACCAGTATGTGTGTGTATTGTTTAAAGCTGTGGATTTTTTTCTTCAGAAATTGTTGAAATATCTCCCATACATGTCCATCAAAATTAATTATGATTTTACATGCCTCCTCTTTCATAAAACTTTCAGTATATATATATATATTTTGTTTTTTGGGTGTTTTTTTTTTAAAGCAAACAAATAAATCACCATGAGCAACAGCAAAAGAAAACAACACAAAAACATAACCAGAAACTGGATACTCGTGCAAGTCATCCCTTGATATTTATTGCTGATTAGATTTCATGTTGGTGTTGTGGTCTCTGAAGAGTGTCCAGCTGTTGTCATTCTCAGAGTCAGAGTATCTCTGACGATAAGAGGACTGTGAATCATTCTCTCATCGCCTGTAAGTTGTCCTTTTCTTCTTCATTTTCTTCTCTGTTTGACCTATTTGAGAGTGCTCGTGTGTGTGTGAGAGAGAGAGAAACCTGACTGAGTGACACAGGAAAGAAATGATAAACGCCCAAAGGTAGCTCTCGGACTGCTCTGTCCAGGTGGGTAGCCTGTTGAGCAATGACACCGTAGCGTAAGCATCACTGACTTGAAGTTGTGTACCTTGTGTAATGGAGAGAGTTACCACCCTTTACTATTTGTTAATCATATCATTTCCTGGCCTCATTATTTGATAATTTCCAGTGGATAAACTACCGAGGCAACCATGTATTTGTTCTGTATTGTCCACGTGTTCTGTGTAGCTTATTCAGGATTAAAGAGGCTACGCCAGTCTTGAATAAAAGCTAATTTGTGTTTGCACATTTCTTCTGTCTTTGCTGCTGTGTGCACATGTCAAATGATTGGTATAAGGACAGGCCCGGCACTTCAGTTTTTCTGAGGAAGTGTCTGGGTTTGTTCCATTGTACCTTTTATTTACCTGTGTGCTAGCTGAATCGGTAGCGTAAGCTTCACGGACTTGAAGTTGTGTACCTTGTGTAATGGAGAGAGTTACCACCCTTCACTATTTGTTAATGACACCGTGTGTTTGAAAAGCGCTCAGAGCTTGGTCTCTGACCAAGGACAGGTACTGTATAACTATAAGTATCCATATTATCATACCATCATCATCTTTCTCCCTACTGTTTCTTCTTAGCCAGGTCATGCAACTGTGTTCTTATGGACCAGATCCAGTAAGGTGTGATTCTTTCTGTGTTTCCTACCACTGTTGTGTATGTTTTTGTATCAGGGCATTCAAACTTAGGGAAATTGCTGCTTTGTAAAATAGTGAAATTTATGTTTTGTTATCTATATTTATGATTGTTTGCTTATTTCATGAGTTGTATTGTGTTTGTGTGAATCCCTCCACATGGGGCTGAGGCTTGATGTGAATAAACCATCCCAAATTAAAATAAAAAATCCTGTGTTGTGTGTGCATGTCTCCTCTGTGTTGTGTGTCTGTTATTGCCTGTCTCAGTTCTTGTGTTTCTCAAGTAAGGGGCACATTTAATGTACTCTCTCAAACTTTACATACTTGTGTGTAGGCGTGCACACACACACACATGTATGTATGTATGTATGTTTTTCAAACTGTCTTGTGATTAATCCTTCATGTCAAATCATTGTATCTTTTCTGTGGACAGTCATTGTGGATCTGTGTGTGTGTGTGTGTGTGTGTGTGTGCGCACGCACATGCTGTGTGTTGTGGTAGATGCATGACAAAAAGGTTAAAGGTCCCATAGCCTTTTATGTCCATCAGAGCAATGAATTCACACACACATACACACATATATCTATCTATCTATCTATCTATATATATATATATCCGTAGGAGTCGGCATAGGAAGATGGGGCCCAACCGGGGATAGAACCCTGACCACTGGTGAACACTGGATCAGAAGTCTGCCTGCCAGATTCTGCCATGGTATCATCTTGATGCATGATTCAGAGCTTTTGTGTATGTGTGCATGCCTGCACGGCTTTGTTTGCATTCTCATGATGAGAGAGATGGAGGGATAGAGTTTTGTGATTCATTCACACTCACGTCCTTGTTAATGATGACTGCTCGGAGCATTGATCTCTTGGGGGCAGCTCTTTCCTTTGGAATGAAGTTAATCCCACCATTTCAGAATTCCTGTATTGATCTGTTGCTTTCTAAAGAGTTTATTGATTGTCAAGTTGCTGTTGAACAAATAGCTAAAAGAGATTCATTCTGAATCAGCTTTGTTTTTGTTTGTTTTTTTTTCACAGTGCAAGATAAACATGTAACTTGTGCAGTTAGGATATTATGGGTTTTCTGTTAAGGAAAGAATCTGTCTGTCTGCCTC
>NC_134883.1:7913917-7921417 GCF_041734735.1 Babylonia areolata
ACGTGCTCGCGTTCAGTGTGTGGGTGATCGATTGCGGGAGATTGGTGAGAGAGTGCGTGTTGGTTTGGCTGGTTAGGTTCTTAATCAATGTAAAGTAGGGTGTACTGTGAAAGCGCTTGAAAGTGTATTTAAAGTACTTCAGATAAGCATTGAAGGTGTTTGAGATGGTGGCGATGTGCAGCAGCAGTACAAAGTCATTGTTGTGAAGAGTGAGAGAGAGAGAGAGAGAGTGTGTGTGTGTGTGTGTGTGTCCAAGAAGATGGTAAATTATATATCAGCAGTCTGAATTTGTACACACACGCTCTCTCTCATCCTCTCTCGGTCTCCCTGTCTCTTCTCGCTCTCTCTGCCAATCCAATCCTTTTTACTCTCTTCATTTCTTCTCACCTTTCCGCGCTTTCTCTTCTTTTTTTTTTTGTGTGTGTGCAACACTGGCATGCTGTTCAGAGAATTTAACGTCAATCGTCAAAACACATTTTTATTTTCCTTATCCACCATCGGAAAGGACACGCCTTTTACTGATATCATCAATGTGTGTGTGTGTGTGTGTGTGTGTGTGTGTGCGTGCGTGCGTGTTAGAGGGGTGGAGAGAATGCATTTATTGTGTAATTTCACCCTCTCGCTTATGGGGTGAGAGAAGAGGTGACGGTGAGAGAGGGACGGGGATTGGAGAGAGAGAGGGTTGTGGTAGGTGTAGTAGTGGTTGTAGGGGGAGGATGGTAATAATAATAATAATAATTATATTTATATAGCGCTGAATCTTGTGCATAGACAAATCAAAGCGCTTTCGCACCAGTCATTCACACGCATACATCACTCTAAAACTGGAGAGAAAAAAAGAAAAAAGAAAAAAACCTGAAGACAAGGGAGAGGCAGGGAAGGGAGGCTATTTTGGGAAGAGGTGGGTTTTAAAGCCAGACTTGAAAGAGCTGAGTGTGGAGACCTGACGAAGCGAAAGAGGAAGCTCGTTCCAATTACAAGGTCCAGAGACGGAGAAAGAACGGCGGCCAACAGTCGAGTGTTTGAATCTGGGTATTAGCGTAAACAGAGTGGATCCGAAGCCGATCGTAGAGAGCGAGATGGAGTGTAGAGGTGAAGGCAGCCACAGAGACAGGGACAGAGCAAGCTTTGAAGCCACTGGTCCCTTCGTTGTTTCGTATAAATTGGGTCATGGATCAGCGCTTCGTTATCCAATGTGTATTCATCAAACTTTCTTCAAAAAAGAAGAAAAAAAGAGAGAAAGAAATGTCGATTGTTCTATGGTATAGTCTAATATATTGTCCAGTCGATTCTTGAACTTCTTCTTCTTCTTCTGCGTTCACTCGTATGCACACGAGTGGGCTTTTACGTGTATGACCGTTTTTACCCCGCCATGTAGGCAGCCATACTCCGTTTTCGGGGGTGTGCATGCTGGGTATGTTCTTGTTTCCATAACCCACCGAACGCTGACATGGAGTACAGGATCTTCAACGTGCGTATTTGATCTTCTGCTTGCATATACACACGAAGGGGGTTCAGGCACTGGCAGGTCTGCACATATGTTGACCTGGGAGATCGTAAAAATCTCCACCCTTTACCCACCAGGCGCCGTCACCGTGATTCGAACCCAGGACCCTCAAATTGATAGTCCAACGCTTTAACCACTCGGCTATTGCGCCCGTCGATTCTTGAACGATTTAGCGGATGGCGGTTGTTTCAGATAAGGTGACGATTCATTCCACATGTTAGTAGACATACTACTGAAACAAAATCTTTCTTGTATTGAGTGGAGGGGGCGGAAGGGCTCGGGCGAGGTGGAAGGGAGCTAAGCATGGTTGAGGAGGAGGAGGAGGCGAGGGGGGCGGAGGGGGTGGGGGTGCGGGCTGAGTCGGGTTCATTGTGATCGGTCCATTCCAGTAAAATGGAGTTTTAAGGGGTTGTAAGACGTAGGCCTACAATTGTCACATCAGAAGGCGCAGGCCACGCCCTCCTCCTCACACTCACACACAGATGTGCACGTATAATACTGATGCGGTTAGCCATGTGCGTGGATTGACAACCGCAACAAGCAGAATTCAGCTTCGTTGGTTTTGCCCTTTATTATTGTGTTTGTGTATGTGAACCTTTGTTTATGCGGTGGGTTTTCATGACAAATGAATATGATTCTAATTCTACACACGCGCGCACGCGCGTACACACACATCGTATCCATGACCCATTCCCAGTCCCCACCACCCTGTCCCCCCCCCCCCTGCCCCCGCTCTTTCTGTCTCTTTTTTTCTCTCTTTCTCTTTCTCAGTTTCATGGCTTCATCTTTTTTTGACATGAACCGCCTTTATCAAATAAACTTTGCAATGACAGCAGCACGATCCGTTCTGTCGCGCGACACACACACACACACACACACACACACACACACACACACACACACACACACACACACACACACACACACACACACACACACACAGATCGCCTCCCCCTCCCTCCCCCCGCCACCCCCCCAGACACACACCAGCCCGTATGAACATACACACATACACACACGAATGACGGACTCGAAAACACATTCACATGAAGTGGATAACATAAACTCTCTCTCTCCCTCTCCCTCTCTCTCTCCAGCCAACCAATCAACCAACCTCTGCAGCACACAAACATGAATTTGACACCGTACCAGGATAACACACGGCTAATTTTGTCAATTTGTTCTTGCGTGCTTCGAATTCGCTTACAGTTCAAATGCAGTGTCGGTGGAATTCATAATCAGATTTTACTTAAATGCAGTTGACAAAACACAGCAGATGTGTGTGTGTGTGTGTGTGTGTGTGGAGGGGTGTGTGTATTGTTTGCGCGCGCGTCCATGTGTGTGTTTCACATTGACCCTGTTTCCCGCTTTCACACATCGCATAGTCCTTCCTGTTCTCCCGGCTTTCGTTTCATTACATTTCATATGTGTAGAAACTATACACCAGTAACTCCTTCTGTCTTCCTATTCCACGCACATTGAGAGAGATTTCAATTTATTGCATAACATTCAAATCAAATCCTTGCCCTGTAGATGGGACTGAAAGAGTTTAGAAATGTAAACACGTCCATAGGCTATAGAGTATAGACGTGGTTGAAGGCTTGAAATTGAATTCCCTTTTCTTTACTCATTCGTTCCTTTGTTCATTAGTTCATCCAGTTATTCACTAGTTTATTCCTTTTTTTTTTGTGTGTGTGTCGTTCATCTTTTACTGTCAGACGGAGAACAATAACAACATTGCCGTTCACATGCCTGAAGGAAGTGTCTCAGGTAAGAGGATACATTGGGACAGCCCCTAGAATGGGCAGGTGTAAAGGTCACCAATGTTTGGTCGGCTTTCCCCCACCCCAACCCCCCACCTCCATCCTCCTCTTCCACTCCTCCCCGCACCTCTCACCACCCCGTCTCGCCCTCTCTCCTACCCTTAATGAACACCCATATAGACCCCTCGCCCTTACCTCCAAATGTACACTTTACTTCATTGTAAAGCATGCTTGACTGACATTGCTCAGGCAAATAAAGAGAGAGAAGGGTGTGTGTGAGAGGTAAAAGAGGAGGGGTGGGGTGTGTGGGGGGGAAGGCAAGCTAGGTGGAGGGTTCGTAGCTAGAAGACGGGAGGGAGGAGTTAAAAGGGCTTGCAAGTGTGGGAATAAGTCACCCAGGCCCCTGACAGTTGCGCTAGTCACATGGGGGAAACACGACACGCTAATGATCGTCGTCAACACAGACCCTTGTCTGCAAGTGCAGGGCTTTAAAAAAAAAAAAGTCTTCCCCCTCCTGATGTTGTTGTCTGTCGTCTTCTCCTGTGGAGGGCTTTTAACCGTTAACGCTTTACCGTGCTGGGTGTTGTCTCTGGGGCTTACTGCTCCTCTACCTACCTGCCTACCTACCTGTCTCATCGTCTTCGATCTGACCACAGTCGTCGATCTTGCTTAAAAGGTGCCGTGTTGTTGTGTACTTTTAGTATTCCAGCACTCTTGACGTTGACTAAAGCAGCAGTGAGGACAGGAGTATATTGGCTGTGGTATCCGTTTCAGTTTGTTTGTGCTGTTTTTGGTGCCGTGCAAAATCGTCTCACGTTTGCACCAACTTATCTGGATTCCTTTACATATTGGTTGACAAGTGGTTGTTGATTCCTGGTTACCTAGTTTGGACGTGGTTTAAAAGAACTGTTTGCAGTCTTTGAAGTGGAAGTCAAGAGAGACTATTTACATTTGTAGCTTGAAAAGAAAGGCAGTGATAAGAGAAGAAGTTAATACGAACTGATATAGGTGTAATTTAAAATAATAAGATGAAATAGATGTTGTGCTTTTTTTTTTTTTAACTGAAAAGGCGAGTACTTTATATGTGTGAGAGGATTACTTTGAGTCTGACTACGGCCTGACTTGTTTTAATCCGGCGTGTCGAGAATTTCATATAAGTTTCTTGCAGAAAACGTACACTCGAAGCTCAGAGCTTATGACACGTTTATGATTCACGATTTTATTTGAACAAGGTGTGCGGGCTCACGTTTTTATTGGGACGTACATAGTTCATGTTTTTACTGCGCTTTAATTTTTTTTTTTTACCGCCTATTTGTTCACGAGAGAATTTCTCGACCAGCGTTGCTGCGAAACCCTGTTGCGGAGTGCTCAAAGCTTTGTGCATGCGTTGACATCATCACCACAAATCCCTCCACCTTTAAATCTAGATTTCTCCTTGATTTAATAGCACTTCTTTCATTGACGGTTAAAGTAAGATAAAAGAAAATGAATGGTCAGCGGTCACCCAGAGGAGTCACCACCGCCCCTGCACGGTCTAAATCGATGAAGAACCTCTCCTCAGTAAAACCGGGTCCAGCGTTTCTTCGCGGAAGCTCCTCCGGACTTCACTCTCCTGCTGTCCACAGCTCCGGCAGTGGGGGGTCTCCGTCTCACCGTTCCCCCGCCCAAAGCCTCACCTCGGCCAGCTGTGTCCACCTTCCTCTCCATCACCACCACCACCAGCAGTCCCTGCTTCCAGCCGCCAGCCCTGGTCAGCTCCAGTCCCAGAAATCACCCATGCTGTTACATAGTGAGCGCTCACCACAGCACTCTCCCGGCGGTAGCGGCGGCGGTTCTTTCTCCAGCAGTTATAGCTCGGGCCAGTCCCCTGTCGGAAGCAGTCGCAGCTTCCAGTTTCCCTCGTCTTTCGCGCAGGGCGCTCCTCCTGAGCACCCCTCTCCCCATCCTCCTCCTCCTCAGCAGAGGGTTCAGGTCGTGGAGCCGTTCCCTCGTCATCCCGAGGAGGCAGAGTCCTCTCCAGCTGTTTTGCGCCACGGCGGGGCCGGCCGTTCCTTATCTGTGGATGGGGATCGTCGGGAAACGTCCCCAGGGTCTGCTGGCCCCAGCTCGGGGGAGGAGGAGGGAGAGGAGGAAGCTGAGGACGTGATGGAGTACCCCCACCAGCAGGTGTATCTAGGGGCGTGCTCTGCCGCGGGTTCTGCTGAGGTGGGTGAAGGCTTTTCCTTGGATTTATCTGTTTAAAGGAGGAGTTTTCGGAGGGGATGGGGAAAGGAAGGGGAGGGCGGGGTGAAGTGGGGGACAGGGAGGGTGTGTAAGGTGTGTTGTGCAGTGCCTCTAATGAGGGCTGCCTGTTCCTCCTGAGGGAAATAATGCCCAGTATCGGGTTGTTTTTAGTTTGTTGAGAGATGAGTGAACACCCACCTCTAGCGACATACATAAAGAAAACACGCTCTTTCAGTGAGTTGAGTGGTTGCTTGGTTGCTGCTTGGGACACCAAAGACCTGTGTGTGTGTGTGTGTGTGTGTGTGTGTGTGTGTGTGTGGTGTGTGTGTGTGTGTGTGTGTGTGTGTGATTGACAAAAATAGAGATAGGGTAGGGTCAAAATCAAAAGGACGAGACTGTCGTGACTGAACAACAAGAGAGAATAAGTGCATTATCGACCGATGCACGAATGTACGTGCACAAGAGGCCTTCTTTACACCGGTGCATTATTACACCCGTGGACACTGGCGTCCAACAACTGATGTCAACCACATCAGTGTCGTGGACGGTTATCCATCATTTGATCCTATCGTTATCGACCGTGATACGTTCTCGGGTAACAGTCCTAAATCCCAGTGCAGTCACAGCTGTCTGTGTGTTTGTTTAGGGATATGAAATAGTTTTGATTGACACTGGTATATGTATAATATTGTATTGGTATTATATATAATTATTTGCCACAACAGACTTCTCTGTGGAATTCGGGCCGCTCTACCCCGGGTCCAGCGCGTCGTTACCTCCCCCCTCCCTTTCTTTCTTTCTTTTTTTTTCTTTTTCTTTTCTGCCTGCGTATATTTGTGTACTTATCAATGTGGATATATTCTACGGTATTTTGCCAGAATACAGCACTCACAATGCCATCGGTTCTATGTCAGCGCGCCAAGTGCGTGCTGCACACGAGATCTCGGTTTATCGTCTCATCTGAATGACTAGACGCTCAGTTCTATTTTCCAGTCAAACTTGGGGAAAAGAAAGACCGAGAATGGAATCCAGACCATCACAGACACTGTATTGGCAGATGAGCGTCTTAATCATTCTGCCAGCTTCTTACAGACGGACAGAGAGAGGTAGTGGAGAAGAAGAAGAAGAAGAAAAAGAAGAAAGATCCACAGAAATGTAATTGCACGCTGTATGAAAGTCCATATTTCGAACATTGAAACTTCTTGTGACGGCTGCAGAAAAAATCAGTGGCTGTTTGTTATACAGTGATCTGTCTTGTTTGGCCACATGGACAGTCAGGGGATTGGGGTAGTTGACCGACTACTCTAACTAGTTGACCGATTGCCCAACACTGTTAATGATAATAATAAAAAAGAAAAAGAAAAAAAAAGGGGCGATGGGGTCAGGGTTGGGGAATGGGGGTGGGGGGAGTCAGACTCATTTTCTCTTACTTACCTACTCTGGTTTACGGCCCAAAGTTCAGTCATGTGTAAGAAGATAAGAATGGAACAGCCAGACAAACGATGAACTCACTTATGGACACGAGTCCAGGGTTTAATTAATGAAGGATTTCCTTCCTTCTAACCGTCTGCTGAGATGGGGAAGAAGCAGGTGCTTATTCTTTCTCACACACACACACACACACACACACACACACACACACACCACATACGCATACACACACACACACACACACACACACACACACACACACACACACACACCACATACGCATACACACACACACACACACACACACACACACACACACACACACACACACACACACACTGAATCATTCTTAATGTGAGGCGAGAATCTCGCGTAATAATTATAATGTCAAAACAAAAACGAAAGCAAAACTGAAGGTGAAAAAAGCTGCTTGTGACGAACAAGATGCAGGCGACTGTGCTCAGGATCGATGCAAAAAGCTGTTTGGTTTATATTTGACCTTATCAAATTTTGTTTCTTTACGCAGTGTTGTGTGAAGAGGTGTTGTGCAGCCGGAAGGGTGTGTGGGGGGGAGGG
>NC_134883.1:7926417-7928917 GCF_041734735.1 Babylonia areolata
GAGGGCGTGGGAGCGTTGCGTCATTCAGTCAATCAGTCACGCTTCTGGCGCAGTTGACGTTGAAAGGCCAAGTTCAGATCGATTCGACGATTGATAAATAAATATGGTCTCTGACCGAGGATAGGTGCTTTTTTAAGTATCTGAATCAATCAATATTGATTCAGTTGACAATGAATGACTCTTCGTTTTCTGGTGTGGTCTTGTCTTCCCATGTACTGTTCTATGGTTCCGTCTCGTAGTCGTATCTGATACCCTAAAAAGCTAAGTTATGTGTGTCACATAAGTATTGGAGTTTGTTCATATCTTTTTCTCGCCTCTTCGCGTTCAGGCACTTTCGCGCCCGCGCGCCCGCCAATCGGTCTGCCACAGACGCACGCAGGCACGCTCGCACACACATACTAATACACAGTTACACACATACAGACACACACACACACACACACACACACACACACACACACACACACACACACACACACACACACACACACACATGCGGAGAGAGTGACAGGCAGAGGGTGTGGAGGCCAACAGTCGACAACTGCCCCCGTGGCAAATACGCGGTTGAAAAAAAGATTTGTTTGTTTGGCGAGATAAGTTGCAGCCCAGATACCGCGTCTGTGTCTTGATCACGGGCAGATATATAGATAGGCAGAGGTCGGGTAACATATGGCTGTCTGGCCAACATGTGTTCCGATCAGACCAGCTGGATCGGCTTTTTTTTGGTTTTTGTTTTGTTTTGTTCCTCTCTCTCTCTCTCCGCTGTGTGTGCGTGTGTGTGCGCGCGCGTGTTTGCCTCTGTGTGTGTGTGTGTGTGTGTGTGTGTGTGTGTGTGTGTGTGTGTGTGACAGAATGAGAGAGAGGGAGAGTCAAAATTTAGTTGTTTTTTTAATGGCTGATCCGAGCTTTCTGGATGTTCTACCAACCCCTGATATTTAGTCCACTGTCTCCATGTCTGTCCCTATCTCTGTCTTCTCAATCTGTCTCAAAAGCAGGCAAACAAAAAAAAGCCATTCTGTCCTCTAGTCTGTCTCCGTCGGTCTCTGTCTGTATTAAACAATACATCACCCTGTCCTCAGTGTGAGGAGGAATACAGAGAAGGTGACGTTCGCATTGTTTTGAAATGCGCTGCCCTGACAGGCGTTCGAGTCAAATTCATTCCAAAGGAATTTTGCCCCTATCTATTCTGACACTTTTTTTTTTTTATGAAGAGACTGTGCTGAGTTATAATTTCTATTTATTATATACAACTCTACAACTGAGAGAGATTTGTTCCCATATTCAGATATTTGTCATATTGTTTACGCTAACAGTTTCAGTGACTCATAATTATGTGTGTAAAACTCTGTTTATGACCCCCTCTCCCCCAGCCATGCCTCTCCCTCCACACTTCACCCCCACCGCTCTTCTTCTTCTGCGTTCACTCGTATGCACACGAGTGGGCTTTTACATGTATGACCGTTTTTACCCCGCCATGTAGACAGCCATACTCCGTTTTCGGGGGTGTGCATGTTGGGTATGTTCTTGTTTCCATAACCCACCGAACCCTGACATGGATTACAGGATCTTTGACGTGCGTATTTGATCTTCTGCTTGCATATACACACGAAGGGGGTTCAGGCACTAGCAGGTCTGCACATATGTTGACCTGGGAGATCGTAAAAATCTCCACCCTTTACCCACCAGGCGCCGTCAGCGTGATTCGAACCCCGGACCCTCAGATTGAAAGTCCAACGTTTTAACCACTCGGCTATTGCGCCCGTCACCCCCACCGCTCAATTTTCATACGAGGCTCTGTTATGTCTGAACGAATCAGTCACTTAGTCCGAGACTGAGGAGACTCTCTCTCTCTCTCTCTCTCTCTCTCTCTCTCTCTCTCTCTCTCTCTGTGTGTGTGTGTGTGTGTGAGCGCGCGCGCGTGTGTGTGTATGTGTGTGTGGTTTTTGGACATGGATAGGTGTTCAAACAAGTGATAAGGCAGGGAGTGATGGATGTATGATGGATAGTGACTGCTGGGAATGAGGTTCGATAGACAGCGGGGGCTCTTCAACGTTTGACTTGTGAGGCGGACAGGTATACGTGTACCCACAGATGGAATTTCGGGTCGCGGTATTTGGTAAGCAGCTGAGATTGGAAGCTTTTTATTTTTATTATTTTTTTCATTTAAAGACAAGAGATGGGGTGGGGGGGGGAGTGTTGCGGGGGAGGGGGGGTAGAGGAGTGAGGGAACAGTTAACTTATTGTGTGGGGAGGGGAGGGGCCGGGGGTGGGCGGGGGAGAGGAGTGAGGGAACAGTTAACTTATTTGTGACGGAGCATGTGTACTTTCGTTTTGAGGAAGGTTTGTTTGCGGTTGAACTCGTGGGGGAAAAAAAAGGTCAGCTGGTATCTAGGGCTTTAATCCAATCATTTCCATATAGAAAATCTGTTTTCATGCCATCGTAGATTGTTTGAACCCTCCAAACTACTTCTTGACCCTGGGGTCATACCCATAGACACTT
>NC_134883.1:7931417-7956417 GCF_041734735.1 Babylonia areolata
CCACCGATGACATAAGTAAACACAGTCGAAACGTACAAGGATATACATGATATTTTTTTAGGAATGAGCTGGTTTCGTAGATCATTAAGGACAGGACATATCAAAACAAAATGGACTTCATCCTCTCTGGATTCCCCGCACAAAGGACACATTAAACCAGAATGACAAATGGATTTATAACGATATCTATGTATGTTTAATTCAGAGAGAGAAATAGAGAGAGAAATAGAGAGAGAGGGGAGATGGGTATAATTGAACTCAGTTCGACTCAAACTCACCAATTTTTCTTTGGCCATATTAAGATACATGAATTCAAATTTTACTTTGTCATGAATTTCCATTGGTATGCGATGAAAGGCGAATGAATGAATAAATGCGGAAAGGAAGGAAGGAAAAAGAACTATTCGAACAAAGATATACTTTTTTTTTTTTTTTTTTTTTTGTATTCCGTCCTTCGTCTGCCGTGAGTGGTGATCCGGGTGCCACCCGTTTTGTTTTTGTTTTTGTTTTGTTTTTGAGGTTGTTATTTTTTTTTGGATGAGACGGTAATCTTCTTTGTGTCTGTGTGAAGTTTTACGCATCACTGAAACATATTTTCGCGCTTGTATAAAAAAGAAAAGAAAAAAGAATCAGATGCATAAAAGTGCACACTCATTATGATTCTCTACCGTCAATAACCGACATACATTTTCTGGTAGGGTACGATTTTTAAAAAGGTCCGTGGATTTATCGAATTGGACTTGTTGTTTGGTCTTGTGACTTGACTCACTCCTCTTGACATTATTTTCAAATGCATGTATACAGATCAGATGCACAAGAACACACACTCATGATGAATATTGACAGCCGTCTGAAACTTCCCCGGCATACACCTTCCGGCAGGTAGGGAACCTGCTTTTGGGAAGACAGTACCGGTTCCTGCACTTTTGGAACTCAATTTTTCTAAGTGAAGTCACACACTTACCGAAACAGATTTTTTTTTTACGTGCTTGTATAAGAAATAGGCACATCAACGACCGTCTAAAATCTTTTCCAGGTATACCTCTTGTGGTAGGGTACGGTTTTTACAAAGACAGCACCCGTCCCCTAGACTTATCGGGGCTGCCTTGATGACTGGAGAGACTGAGTTGGATAGTGATGGTGGTGGTCCACATGCACGACAGTTGTGTGTGCCTATCGTTCTGTCTGCCAGGCCCGTAATTTTGGCGCTGAGACCTTGGAAAGGTTTCTTATCTTGCAAAGGGGTGTTGTGGAAGTCTAGATAGCTGAGGGGTAAGTGTGTGTTTGTGTTTGTGCGTGTGTGTGTGCGTGTGTGTGTGTAAGTTCGTGCGAGTGGGTGTGTGTATTCGTGCGAGTGAGGGTGTGTGTTCGTAGGAGTGGGTGGGAAGAAGTGTGTGTGTATGTGTGTGTGTACGCGCGCGCGCGTGTGTGTGTATGTGCGTGCGCGTGTATGTAATTTTGTGATTATGTATATGTGAGCACACATAGCGCGTACACGTGAGTGTGTTTATACTTCAGCACTGGACAACGTTTTGCGCGAGCATGCCAGAAAACAATTTGTAAAGTAAAAAAAACAAAACAAAATAAGACCGGGAAAGAGAGAAATATGTTAGCCGGCAGCCATCTTGACTGAAGCATTCAACAACTGTTTGCGCATCGGACAATCGTAAACACACTGCGTCTGTGTGTACAACTGCTACTGCTACTACTACTACTGCTGCTACTACTACTACTACTACTACTACTACTACTACTGCTACCACTTCTACTAATTGACAGTGATGATGAATAATGGATACTAATGATCGTAATAATGATAAAGTCTACGGTGTCCACTGCTACTACTTCTGACTGATGATTAATAATGAATAACAGTAATGATGATACAACATTGACGACGCGATATAATGATGGTAAATAAGAAAATAAAAAATAAAAGAAATGATATTGTGAAAAAAACAAAAAACACATCAAACAACAACTAATAACAGCAACACTAACACTAATAATTAGCAAAGCAGGGCGACCCGTGTTTGACGACTCAAGGCGTTCGACCTTGTTGAAAAGGAAAGGGACCTTTGTTGGAAAATAGAGATTAATCGATAAACATATCTACGTTTTTCTGCCCGAGTGGGGGGACAAGTAGGTCAGCCCAGTAAGAAAGGAGCTTGATGCATTGACCGGATAACCCAGGTGCAAAGATCGTGGTGTTGCTGAATCGGTTTTTTGTTGTTGTTGTTGTTGTTTTTTCAGATTATTCAATAGTGTCACCTGGAGACTAGCGGGATATCTCGCAAGTGTGTGTGTTTTTTCATGAACGCCCGTGAGCGTACGTGCACTTACACATACAGTACACGCACAGAAACACAAAATCACGCGCGCGCCCGAGCACACTCATACGCATGCTCGCGCACGTTCTCGCTGTTTATCTGTTTGTCTGTCTGCCACACAGTCTCTCTGTCTGTCTCTGTCATGGGTCGATGGCCTTCACGAATAAAATAAGTGGTCGTGTCTCTGTCACTCTCTCTGTTTCTCTAGGATGTGTCTGTCTGTCAGTCAGTCTCTCCCCTCTCTCTTTCTGTGTCTCTCGTGATATTTCCATCACTTCTTCCTTTTATGCGTCTCTGTGTGTCTTTCTATCTGTCTGTGTGCCTGTCTGTCTCTCTGTTTCTGTCTCTGTCTCTCTCTCTCTCTCACTCGCTGCTGTGCTTTTAATGCTAATTCAACAACCGACAGAAGACAGACAAATTTGACACGCGCATGCACGCACACACACACACACACACACACACACACACACACACACATGAACTTTTTTTCCTTTTTTTTAACACTAATATTCACATGCATTCCCTTTCCTTTATACACTACTTTACTCCTTTCCGTCTAAAAACACGTATAGTGAATAGACGTTAAACTGAAGAAAACACACACACACACACACACACACACACACACACACACACACACACACACACACATCGTACAACACACAAACGCACACACACACACACACACATGCACATCACCAACACACACACACACACACACACACACACACACACACACACACACACACACCATTCCTCCTCCGAACCCCCTAACGTATGCTTTCCCCAATGTCAACCAACCACCCAACCCTCTTTCTGTGCTTTGCGGCACGAACAACATCTGCATGCAGGCAGCCTTCCAACAGAAGCTCAAAGGTTCGATTACGGAACCCGGCCTTCATAAATCAGTTTTCCTGCTTGGCGAGTCTCCAGGTCAGCTCACGGTGGGTCCTGTCTGATATACAATGGACGTAAGTGAAGTAGGGGGGAACATGAAAGGGTGTAGATGGGGTAAAGATACGAGAAAGAGAAAGAGAGAGAGATTCAAAAACTTCATCACTTAAGGATAAGGACTTTAGGCATTGCCTTGTCTTCCGGTCTGTGCCTGTGACGACAACAACAACGACAATATTAATGTTGGAATACTACTACTGCTACCACTATACCACGATTACTAGTTGATAACAAAAAAGATAAGTGTCATCGTACTTGTAAGAAAGTAATAAAAAAGGAACACACACACAGATTATATATATATGTGTGTGTGTGTGTGTGTGTGTGTGTGTGTGTGTGTGTGTGTGTGCTTAAAGTGTATATTGGAGAGACTGAGAGAGAGACAGAAGGGAGGTCAGTGGAGCCAAGTGGGGATCACGCCGGACTTATCATTGAAGGAAGCGCGCTCGATTTCCTCTTCCCCCCTCCCGTTCATTTATCGCTTGACTTGCCTGTGTCTGGCACAAAGTTCCGGGCTCCAGCAACTCTCTGCTGATTAGTAGGGCCTGTGTGATTTGGTTTGGTTTGGCGCGGTTTTGAAGCAGTACGCTATGTGCAGGAGAGCGGGGAACGTCGAGATAAGTCGTATCGAAGAGGTGGTGGTTTTGTTGTACAAGAGGAATTCTGGTTGTTTGGAGCAGAGAACGTGGTAGGAAGGTATTTCTAGGGACTTTGGTTTGAGGTTCTTGTTACAGTCTGTGGGACTGAAAGATTTCAGTGTTGTATGTATTGTAGTGGTATTGGACAGACCACTGTGATGTAAGAACCACCACGCACGCTTGCACGCGTACAGTTATTCAAGAATCCAGAAAATGCAACCACCCGATCCCTTTTTAAAGCATAGCTAATGCAAAATCTCAACACACACACATGTGCATACGGACTTACACATACTGATACGCACGCGTGTACACGGCATCAACAACCGCAACAACATACAAAAAAAGTTGAAATTTCTACAGCTGGCTCGCGCACTCAGTCGTAATCGTTAGGTGGCGCCCCTCTCAGGAGTCAGAATTTTCGCTGGTAACACAAACCAGGTGCACACTTCAGAAGACTTAAGACCGATGAACGGACCGGCTGCTGCCAGTAAGCCGTTCGAGATGGCCTGACTGTTGTCTTTTTCCTGCGCAGCTAGGTTACTGCGCGTGGTAGGTGATTTATGGCTGCTACTGGCAGGGTACTCACGACTGTCGTAATGAAGGACATCCGTTTCCTTCTAGCTAGCATCTTCTGTTTACTCTTCCGCTTTTTTTTTTTTTCCTTCTGTTTCCCGGCCTCCACCCCGCATTACCTCACTTCCTTTTTCTCCTCTCCAACTCTGTCACACACACACGCACGCATGTACATATTCACGCACGTCTCTTTTCCTCCTCCTCCTCCTCCTACACACACACACACACACACCAAAAAAAAACCCAACAAAAAAAAACAAACAAAAAAACAACTACAACAACAAACAAACAAACAACAACAACAACAACAACAACAAAAAAAAAAACAACAACAAAAAAACACACACACACAAAAACAAAACGAAAAGCAAAACAAACATGCACGCGTTTACTGTAGATACCTGTACAACCAGTCATTAAACCGGTACATCTGAGTCTGGACGTGTTTACTTTAGACTTGGGATACCTGTACAACCAGTTATTAAACCAGTTCGGCTTGAGTCCGCCAACTGAAACAACCATCCAACCAACCAACCAACCAAGCGAATCTGAGTACCGAACTAATAAAACTGAACTCAGTTAAAAGCCCAAAGCATTGGAACTCATTGATCCCACTAATTACGCTACTGCTATTTCTCTGCTCTGCGTTCGCTGGCACATACTGGACAGTGGACAGTCTGCACCTAGAAGCCCGCTGACAAATAAAGCTGTCTTCTTCCGGTCCTGCTGGCTGGCTGCCGTAGGAGTTGGGTCATCAGTTACTTCTTCTCCCACTTTCACTCCCATGTACACGAGTGGGCTTTTACGTGTATGACCGTTTTTACCCCGCCTTGTAGGCAACCTTACTCCGTTTTCGGGGGTGTGCATGCTGGGTATATTATTGTTTCCATAACCCACCGAACGCTGACATGGATTACAGGATCTATAACGTGCGTATTTGATTTTCTGCATGTGTATACACACGAAGTGGGTTCAGGCACAAGCAGGTCTGCGCATATGTTGACCTGGGAGGTCGGAAAATTTTCCACCCTTTACCCACCAGGCGCCGTGGCCGAGGTTCGAACCCGGGACCCTCAGATTGAAAGTCCAGTGCTTTAACCACTCGGCTATTGCGCCCATCGGTCCTCAGTCACTAAAGTGCATCTGGCCTGTCGTTCTTAACGAGGCAGTACTGTTAAAAGCTGCCTTCCATGATCTGTATGATAGTTGTTAGTCAAGTACCAGCGACAGATTAGCTAGGAGACGTCATTATCATCATTTAGCCCGTTGCATGCATGAGAGTACCTGTCTACTCACAGATTGTGTGTATGGACGAAAAAGAAGAAGAAAATATGATGACGTTTCTTCTTTTCCTGATTGTTTTTTTTTTTTTTTTTATATCTCGGCGTAACCATGGCTACCCATCCACCTCTTGAAGCTATGTCCGCCTGTCTGCACTTTATGGCAGGACATAAAACAGCTATAAATAAAATATTTCGGAGGGATGGGGGGGGGGGGGGGGGGGGGGTGTGCACGAATACGGTCAATTTGACATGGCAAGCGTGCTTTCTTCATCAAGCACCATGTCTACTCGTAAATATTGTGTTCTTATACCAAGTACCTTTCATGTATGATTTTTTGGGGGGTGGGTGGGTGGGGGGGGGGAGTGAGGCGTGTACTCTTTCCCTCACTGTCAGCTCCCTCACCCTCCGTCTCCAGTCTCCTCTGCCTTGTCCATATCCGTCGCCTCTCACACACACACACACACACACACACACACACACACACTCCCCTCTCTCTCTTCCTCTCTCGCATACGCACTCTCTTACTTCCTCCCTCTCGCTCTCTTCACCCCGCTCTCTCTCTCTCTCTCTCTCTCTCTCTCTCTCTCTCTCTCTCTCTCTCTCTCACGCACACACACGCACGCACACACACACACACAAACGCATGCAATACATATACATTCTCTGTCTCTCACTCTCTTCTTGTTTCTTTCTTTCTTATTTTGTTGGAACATTCACCTGTACTGTAATCTTCTATTCAGCATGCCATTTGCATATCATACGTTGTTTCTGTCATGGTGGGGTCACTTTCGGCAATTAATAGGTACAGGCTTTGCCTCGATCTCGGGGCATATGGATCAGTCTGTTTTATTGTCACAGCATATCATTTATTTTCTCCGTGTGAAGTACGGGCGGGCTGCTCTCCAAGGGGGCAATGCGTCGCTACTCCCTGTGTCTGCCTGTCTGTCTGTCTCTGTTTTACTCTCTCTCTCTCTCGCTTCCACTTACTCATGATCTGTAATGTACTACAATATGATTTGATACCTAATTATGTTTATGTATGCATATATGCATACATATCTGTATGTACATGTAGACATATGCATGCATGTGGGTATATGTGCAAATATGTATATGCATAAGGGTGTGTGTGTTTGGGGATGAGTGTGTGCATATGTGGGTGGGTGGGTGGGTGTGAGTGTGTGACAGTGTTCCCTTCATTATATTTTTTTTTTATGATGATGATGGTCCGTTGATTAGTATTATAATTATCATTAGTAGTAGTAGTGGTAGTGGTAGTATTTACTATTGTTATTATTGTTGTGTCTTATCGTTACTGTTTTTGTTGTCACAAGGACAGATTGGAAGACTAGGCAATGACTAAAAATCTTTATCGTTGAGTAATAAAGTTTTTGAATCTTGAATCTCTTGAATCTTACTCACTGTAAACTGTAAGCGTGAAAAGACGTTAAAAGAAGGGAACAGGACGTTCACGGTTTGTAAAGGACCTCTGACAAGAGGAGTTGGAGTCCCACACTGATAACACACTCTTCCTGGTTCGTCCTGACATGCGGTTCTACATATATTATTTCTGTCTGTCTGTCTCTCTGTCTCTGTATTTGTCTCTCTCTGGGTCTCTCTGTCACTCTGTCTCTCTGTCTCATACACACATACACATCCATTTTCAAGGTGTCAGAGTGTGTGGACAGATCCATATACGCTACACAACATCTGCTAAAAACAAAAACAAAAAGGAACACACGCCTGATCTTTGCATAACTTAGCACGCTGATCAGGTTTTAAAGCCTGGTTATTTTATTATTTTTGTTTTTTTGTTTTTTTTGCATTACTCATTTTGTCTTAACGATTTCTCTGTGTGAAATTCTGGCTGCCCTCCCCAGGGAGAGCGCGTCGCTACACGACAGCGTCACCGTTAATTTTTTTTTTTTTTTTTAATTAAAAAAAAAAATTATGTGTGTATTTGTTTCTACCTGGAATTTTATTTGTTTTCCTATCGAAGTGGATTTTTCTACGGAATTTTGCCAGGGACAACCCTTTTGTTGCCGTGGGTTCTTTTACGTGCGCTAAATGTATGCTGCACACGGGACCTCGGTTTATCGTTTCATCCGAATGACTAGCGTCCAGACTTCCACTCAAGGTCTAGTGGAGGGGGAGAAAATACTGGTTGTTGCTGGTGTGATTCGAACCAGTGCGCTCAGATTCTATCGCTTCCAAGGCCGATTTACTGTGCATATGACACTTAGGAGTGAGAGTATGCTTGTAATAACTTTTGTTGTGAGCTGCGTACGTTTTATCTTCAGTTTAACGTCTATTCACTATAAGTGTTTTTAGACGGAAAGGAGTAAAGAAGTGGATAAAGGAAAGGGAATGCATGTGAATATTAGAGAGAAAAAAAAATTCATGTTATGTATCAGAGGAAAAGTATATTTTTAGAAAAAGGTCTAAAGAGATTGTGGTGTGTATTGAATGAGGTGTCATGGGAAGGAGAATATGTATATGCATATCAACAAGTATTAACCTACAACAATGTAAATATAAATAATAACATTGATTATAACACATCAAAGGAGGATACGAACTGGACTGGAGTTAAAAATTGCCGAAAACATTCTAAGCAATGAATAATTATTCAAAATCTTTTCAGTGGCTAATGAAATATTGGAAGAAAAGTCATCAACAACATCTTTAGGAATTAACTGTCTTATGCTCGGACAACTTGAAGGAATGAGTAGATGGCTTAGTTATTTGCTTACCGCATATACATTTTCTATTTTTAGAAAATTTCGTACGAAAGGCATTTAAACGAATTCTATACATTAGACTTGTAACTTGTCTTGAATGTGCTGCTGGTGTCAAATTTAGAAAAAAAATTAGAAAAGGCTGCGTACGCGTGTATGTGTGTGTGTGTGTGTGTGTGTGTGTTTGTGTGCGTGTGCGCACGTGCGCGCGCGGCTGTATGTGAGACTCAGTGTGTGTGTGTGTGTGTGTGTGTGTGTGTGTGTGTGTGTGTGTGTGTGAGTTCTTTTTGACTCACGGTTGTCTGTGTGTCTGTGTGTCCGTTGTAAACTTTAACATTGACATTTTCTCTGCAAATACTTTGTCAGTTGACACCAAAATTAGGCATAAAAATAGGAAAAATTCAGTTCTTTCCAGTCATCTTGTTTAAAACAATATTGCACCTCTGGGATGGGCACACACAAAAAAAAAACAAAAAAGAAGAAAAGAAAAGAAGCCTAATTATATGGAAACTGCATTTACTGTTATATTTATATTTTTTGTATTCTCTAAACTTGGCACTTTGATCTGATATTCTGACCCAACAACAAGAGCAGTCATTATTATCATTTTTTGTTCAAACAGTAACTTCTTTTGCTAAACATGGAAGTTTTATTTATTTTGCAAACGTTTTGGTGCAGGGGGAAAAAAAAGGGAAAATACTATGTAATTAATGCTAGGGGACTTAATTTGCTTTAAACTGATCTTTCTCATCTTAAACATTACATTTTTGAAATTATACTCAATACATGAAAAGCTTGGATTTTTTTAAAAGTATATCACAAGTGAGTCTTGAAGGCCTTGCCTCTTTTTTTTTTTCATTTTTTTTTTTCAAATGCCTTTAGTGTAATATTTTCTTTCGAAGCACGTCGACTTCTAAATCATGTCTTTTCGCTTTAAAAAAAAAAAAAAAAAAAAAAAAAAAAGGAATTAGCACTTGTAATAAGCAGCAGTACTGAGTAGTGGTTTTAGTAGTAATTACCAGCATTACACAGGGCCGCGCACTCAGACAACAATCGTAACATTATGACCAGGCGGACTGTGTACGTAGTTGAACATGCCCGCTAAGAGAGACGGATAGAGAGGCGTGGAGGGGGCGTGGGGAGGAGATTTAGTGGTGAAGGGCTTTTGTCACAAGGACTTCTGTTCGTTACGATCGTACATTGCTGTTGGGGCGTTGGAGTTGGGGTGGGTTGGTATGGGTACTGCCGGGGGTGACACGACACCTCTATGTCAGAGGGAGAAGTTAGGCATGTTATATTATAAAATCAATCAAAAGTCGCCTAGTTATACACAAACTTGAGACAGACAGACAGACACACTGGTTTTACAGAGAGAGAGAGAGAGAGAGAGAGAGAGAACTGTTTTGATATAAGGCCACCGACCTGTGTACATATAAATGCGCGTGTTGTACATACACGCATATAAAAACAACAACCTTGAGTTGGATGAACAACAAAATGTTAGAAAGAATAAACTTATAATATAACAAAACTAAATAAGTAAGGGTAATTTATAAACATATCTTTCATCAAAGACTGACGCTTTCTGTTCTGTTTTAACGCATTAAAAAATAAACATTGCTACATATCTTGACACAATGCTGTTGACATTTTGAAGTAAGTGGGGTAATATGGGAGGGAGAGAGAGAGAGAGAGAGAGAGGAGGAGAGGCTCAGAGCCAGCCTTGGTCTTGGCAACAGAGGTAGAGAGAGGGACTCTATTATGCACACACACACACACACACACACACACACAGAGAGAGAGAGAGAGAGAGAGAGAGAGGAGAGAGACTCAGTTGTACATAATATAACAGAGAAAGAAAGACAGACTGTAGACAGACATACAGAAAGGAAACGAGAATGAGCGTTCGTAAGCTGCTTGGAACTGATTCCTGCACACTTGCTGGGAAAACCCAGGCAATACTTCGTTGACTGTTCGCTGCTCTGCATGCTCTGTACTGGATAGGAAGGTGCACCACAGTTCCTGATTATGACCAGGAACACCCCCCTTCCCTCGCCCCCATGTCGTAATCAGGAAGTCATTACATCACACACAGCACTGGCGTCATGGCTGCTTCCAGCGTTGGCTTTTCCTTGTGTAATCTGCACACGCACGCACGCACACATACACACAGGCACACATAAACACGCGCGCGCGCTCGCATGCATGCAAATACTCACACGTGCGCGCATACACAAATAAACACACTCATACAAATGTGCGTGAGAGAGAGAGAGAGAGAGATTTGAAGCACGAAAAAGAAGAAGTTAGAATTGAAATCCGTGATGGAGTGGGTCGTTCGTGCGTGCGTGGAACAAAGCCTGCATCCCTTGTTGTGTTTGGGTTTGTGATTATCAGTGCAGCTGTTCATTTTGCCTCGTGTGTTTAAACGGATTGTATGTGTGTTTATATTTGTTTTCCAAAGGGATTGGGTCTTCTTGCACGCGCATGTTTAAAGATCCAAGCCCTGAACAACTTTTACCTCAATCAGTTAGATAGTGGTTTTCTGTTGTAAAGTAAGAATAAAGATTTTTTTAATTGAAAAACCAGCATATTCTGTGAATGGATAACATTTAAATAACCTAAATAACCAATTGCTTAACCTTCCATGATAATTGGTTATTTTGATTACGTGCACAACATTGAGAAGCACTCATTGTCTGTTTTTGTAATTGGTCTTTTTGCATGTGTGTTTTTATTTTCCCATTTTTGAAAGTGTATATAATATATATATATATATATATATATATATATATATATTTATGTGTGTGTATGTGTGTGCATACATTTATAATTGTTTGTGTGTCCGTATGTTTGTTGGCTTGTTTGAGTGTTGCGAGCACGCATGTGTATGCAAATGCATATTCTTGAAATGTGCGTGCTTGCTTGAGTAAGTATTCTGTGTACACGGCCGTATGTTGGAACTCTTCATGATGTAAATGCGTGTCTGTATTTGTTATTTGTCATTATAAAAAAGAAAAGAAAAGAAAGTAAGAAACAAACCAACCAAAAAGAAACCCCAGCGACAACAAAAAAAACACTTCTGCCCTAAGGGGTGTCAGCCAGTAAGTTGTTAAACTCCACAAAAATGAATTCGAATTAAAAAGAAAAAGAAAGAGAAACAGAAAAGAGGTAAAATAACCTGATGCGAAGCAAAGAAGCCTAGGGGCTTTGCTTTTTATGACGCCATTCTAGGTGGAAGAGAACAATCCGGTTTCCGTGTAGTATTTCATGACGGGATATAATTTTTCTGTTGCCTCGTTGTAGAGGGGTTTGTGACAGTCACAAACCTTAGGGGGCCAGCCAGTCACTGCCGTTGGAGACGTGGAGTGGATGAATGCAGGAGTCTTATATATATATATATATATATATTATATTTAATTTTATTTTTTTTTATTTTTAGGGGAAACAGGATTAAGCACATTATGCTTGTTTTCTAATCCTGCTTTCATAAAAAAAGGGGGTAGAGACATATAACCAACACGCTATGCAAAAAGCATATTATAATAGAGGAAAATTTTCAAATCATGTCAAAAAAAAAGGTTGAAAGTGGAGGGTGATGGGATGTCAGATCCCATAAGGCGGGGGTACCCTTTTTCTTTTTTTGTTAAAGCTTTGTTTTATTCAGAATTAAAATGTCCAGGGTGATTCTGTGTGAGCCGAATACTAGTTTGATGGTTTTCATGAACTGAAATAAAGTGTTTTAAAAAAAATGCGATAAAGAAAAGGAAAGGAAAAAAAAAATGATTGAAGTAAAGTAAAACAATATAAAAACAAGTGTGAAAGAAAAGAGAAAGAAAAACAAAACAAACATAATACATAAGATAATTATGCAAAAAGAGAGAGAGAAAAAAAAAAGAATTAAAAAGACGCAACATCAGGTGACGTGTGTACAGTCGCCTTTGTCGCTGTTGCCAGTCAGCGATGGTCCCTGTGTCGCTGAAGCTGTTTCATGGCACTAGGATGAATTACGAACTAAAAAACGTGGTTTTGGGGTCGCGGCTGTGTGTGTGTGTGTGTGTGTGTGTGTGTGTGTGTGTGTGTGTGTGTGTGTGTGTGAGCGCATGTGTGAGTGTGCATGCGTAGGTGCGCGCGCGCGTGTGTGTGAGTGTATGTTTGTGAGATTTGGCCGTAGGGGCTGAAGGGGGTATAGATGTGGCAGGATAATTACGAGATCTTGTTTTAATGCCACACCTGTGCTGAACGTAAACAACTGTACAATTGTTATAATTACAAGTGAGCAGACTGTTGGTCTGGCCAGGCAGGTGTAGCTGAAACGTTGCATTGGTTGCACAGGTACACACACACACACACACACACACACACACACACACACACACACACAAACAGGTGCACGCAACAATTAATGGGGTCGGGATGTCCAGGTGAAGAGAAGGGAAGAGAGAGAGAGACAAACATGCAGACTGACATACAGAGAGAGTTACGAGGTAGTAGCAACAGCTTGGCTGCATTGCTAGGTGACGCAGGTAAACAGTCTCCTCCATTGCCGGTGTAATATACACACGTACAGGAGACTGACTCGTTTGCTGATAGTCAGTCGTGTCCCACTATGACCATCAGAACAGCAGAGGAGGCAACTGCTGTTCCGACTGTTTGGGCTAGAATTTGATTATAGTGGAGAGTGTCTTGCCCACGTTACATCCCCACTCTCTTGGCCAAGAGGGTTTTTAGGACAGTCGGCGTTGGGATGGTTCCCAAAGGCCAACCAGCCCACAAGGCTGCAGCAGTAAGAGCCAGTGCAAGTTTGCCTCCTAGTTTGAGAGTTATAGTCCTTCACAAAAGACCTGCTAGTTTATTATAACATCATCTCCAGGGAGCTGACCTTGCGGGTTTCTTTTACTGTCAGTCTGACTGTGTTTTGCTCTGTTGATGTCTTTGTTGTCTGTTGCGTTTGTCTGTCTTTTCTGGGTTTTTTAAGATATATTTTTTTAATTAAGAAAAAAAAAGATGTTTATAAGGAGACCAACAAGGACAGGACATGGGAGGAAATGCCTTGTAAAATTTGTGTCCAAAAGTGACAACAGGTTTCATGAATCTTGATTATTCTCTCTGTCTGTCTCTGTCTCTGTCTCTCTCTCTCTCCCTCCCTCTCTCCCTTCTGTTTCTCTCTCGGTGAAACGTACATGGGTGTGGATGGTGATTTTTTTCTTCTTCATACAACAGGCAGACAGAGCGATTGCTATACAGCTAGCTACTTTCCTTCCCACCCCCACCCCCTTTATTATTATTATTTTTTATTTTTTTAGAATATTTGTTATTAGTTTTTCATTTATCCATCTTTCCCCTAGGAGGCAAAAGATGCTAATATATTAGAGCTATAGAGAGAGTGGTGGGAACAATACTCTGTGAGCACTCGGAACTGACCATTATCAGCGTGGGAAAACAGAGGCTGCCTTGTATTTCATGACTTGTAAATTAATGTCGGCTTGGTAGACTTGTAAATTAATGGTGGCTTGGTTGGTTCTACTTCATTTTCATCTTCTCCCCTGTTTGTGTGACTTTCTGTCTGTCAGTCTGTCCGTCTTTCTCTCTCTCCTGTCTTTCTCAGTTTCCCACTGTCTGTCTTTTTTCTTTCCCCGTCTCTATTTCCCTCTTCCTTTTCCTCTCTCTTTCCCTCTGTCTCCCTTCCCTCTCTCTCTTCTGTCTGTGTTCCTGTCTCTCTGTCTCTGTCTCTATCTCTCCCTCTCTCTCTCCCCTTTCCTTTCCCTCTTCCTCTCCTCTGTGTGTGTGTGTGTGTGTGTGTGTGTGTGTGTGTGTGTGTGTGTGTCTGTTTAAACATGCGAGCACTAGGTTTCGATTATAGTCATAAGCTGGTTTTCTCCTAGATCAGTACGATCAGCGTAAGGTTGTATTGTAACTCAGAAGGAAAGAAATGGAAATCATTTTGAAGCAAGGAAATGAAAGAACACAAGAGAAATACAGCAAAGAAGTGAAGAAAGAAATGAAAGAAAAAAAGAGAAATTAATAACAGAAAAAAACATACACAGCTAAGGCAAAAATAGATAAAGAAATATATTTTATGATAAGAATAAGAAATGAAAGAAAAAAAAAAGAGAAAAAAAAAAGAACGGCTACGTAGCAGTAGAAGCAAGACTGATACACCTTCCGTCTTCCTACCTTATCCTTCTCAATCGGCTCTGTGAAGAGTCATTTGGCGCCGCACTTAAGAACTGTTCACCAAATTAATCCATGCCTGTTGGTTGTCAACAAAGCCTGGGTCTCTGCAAGTGGTTTTCATGTCCGTTCTGCAATGTTGTCAGTCCGTCGTGGAGGGGGGGGGGGGGGGGGGTGAGAGGGGGGTTGCTTTTTTTCTGTCTTCCACCCGGCAACAGTTCCTTGGAGGATTGTTTCAGCAAGGCCATTTGGTCTTGTGACGTGGCCATACCAGCGCATCTTTCTTTTCGTAACTTATGTCACAGCAGATCTTCATGTGGTCCGCTGTGCTGCTCGATGGTGTGGCGCATATGGTCATTGGTGATTTGATCGGAAAATCTGGTGTTTAGTATCATGCGATAACACTTCTTTTTCCATGGTTTGAATTCTGACAGCCAGTGGCTGGCCATTGGAATGGGGCTAACTGGCCAGGTGGTGGTGGCATGGTACGTGCCTGTCAGGAATTGGTGTTTCTGGCAGAGGGGAGTGGTGCAGGTGTTAAAGGCAGTAAGGGTTAATGGTGGGGTGGATGGTGAGGGGGTGTGGATAAGGGGGGGGGAGAGAGGAGAGAGAGAGAGAGAGAGAGAGAGAGTGTGTGTGTGTGTGTGTGTGTGTGAGGGAGAGAGACAGAGAGATAGGGGAGGGGGGGGGAGGGAAGAGAGACAGAGGGAGAAAGAGAAATCTAGAGAATGTGTGTGTGTGTTTGAGACGCAGAGAGTGTGAGGCAGAGAGAGAGAGAGAGAGAGAGAGAGAGAGAGAGATGGGGGGGGGGGGGGATGGGGGGGGGGGGGGGAGGGGCAGTCGTTAACTGCAAAGGTAAACCTCCTTCATCTTCCACCCTTTATACCGTTTGTCCATCCTTTATACATTGGCCCTTGCAACTCGTAAACACTGACCTCTACCTGGTATACATATATACTGGCCTTGCACGTTTTGTTATATATATATATACACAGATCCTAACCCTGATGTATATATACACTGGTCCCCGTCTCCCTGCGTTACTGAACACTGTGATTATACATACATGGCAGTGACTGGCCCTGGATGCCTGGAATGTCCTGCCTCGTAACCCTGCAGTGTGGGTGGGTTCAGAAACTCACCTCCATGGAGCAGCAGGTAGATGAGTAAACGGTCTCCTGTTGTGTGCTGGGATTCCTTATGCACTGGGGATCTCAGGGTGGATGCTGTTATCCGTGTGTGTGTGTGTGTGTGTGTGTGTGTGTGTGTGTGTGTGTGTGTGTAGTAGCATTCAGTAGTCTGTCTCTCTGCCCGTCTGGTATGGCGGGCTGTCTGCCTGTTTCTGCCTCTGTATCTGTCTGTCACTCTCTGTCTGTCTGCTTCTCTCACTCTCTTTCTCTCTCTCCCCCCTCTCTCTCTCCCTCCCTTTCCATGGTGTGTGTGTCAGTGTGTTCTCTCTCTTCTCTTATATATATATATATATATATATATATATATATATATATATGTATGTATGTATGTATGTATGTATTGATGTTTTATTCCTCTTCTGCTTTTCTCTCCATCCTCTCTCTATTCTTCTCTTTAGTTTGTTTCTCCCTTCTGCCTCTCTTTCTGTCAGTCTGTCTCTGCCTCTCTCCCTTCTGCCCCCTCACCCACCGGCCCCTATGCCCCCACCCCCCTCCCCTCCCCTCCCCGTCTGTCTCTCACCAGCTTCTGTCCTGTGTGTGCGTGTGTTGTCTTTGTCGTCTTATCCCACTGGTCCATCTGATCTCGCCAACACACAGAACAGCACGTACCAGTTGTTCATCGGTATACACACAGCCGGCCCTTTGTGTTGGGGAAACGCAGCAGGGTTTACCAAACTTCACAAGGAGGGTATTTTACAGATGGTGCCACAAACAATGACGAAAGTGTTGTTCTGAACTCCTTTCTCCGTGTTAGTGTTAGGTTCGGCTCCCTGTGTCCGCATGAGCCCGTGCAAAATTTCCTGTTCCATCTGACAGTTCTGTCTGTATACTCACACAAAGTTTTCCTTTATACAATCCGACTCTGATTGTTGATTGACGTCTTGTTTGCATAAGTTAATAACCTCTTATATATCATCAGTTTGTTATGTACCTGTCATAATTGTTTATACACACACACACACACACACACACACACACACACACACACACACACACAGCAGTAGCGATCGAGCAGACGGTTTTTTTTTTCTCTAGTTTTTAAGATTCATTGATTGATCCAAAGATAATAACTTGATATTTTTTTTTCCTCTCTAGTTTGCTTTACCTACTAATCACACTGTTATCAACTGTGTATGCATGTTATAATTATTTAAACAAGAGCTCCAGTGCTGATGTGTTTCGTTTGGTTTCTGAGAATTCTTTTATTGAAAGAAACGACTATTGCTTGTTATTTCTAATCTGATATTAACATGCCTGTCACCTGTGTATAACTACAAGTTATGAGTATTTACACAGCAGTTTCAAGATGACAAGTTTTATTTCGGTTCTGAGGAATTTAAAGATTTTCGTAATCTTCCTTCAGGTCTTCAGGATTTTGCTGGTTAAAACGTTGCAGATTTCGCAAATTTCTTGAAGTATACAGCGTTTTCGGAAAACATTGGCCTCTTATGATTTCCTTGGCGCCCTTAAGTGAATGTGTATTGTTGGTCGGAATGACCGGGAACGTTACACAGGAAGACAGAGGGAGACGAGCAGACAAACTGGTTCACGTGGAAGAAAACTTCTCTGTGTCTGTATGTGCACAGGAAAACGACATTTTTAAAATGTTTCTGTTGTGACCTGTCTCATACATAATAGAACGCAATATCGTCTGCTCAAAGAACCTCGATTTGACAAAAGGAGTTCCAGGAGTGATTTTCCTTGAAAGAGCGGCCAGAAGATGAGCCAGCGACTCGAGTTCTGCCTAGACTGATGAACGATTTCTGTTACGCCGTCAGGTTAGAAAACGACTCGACTCACAAAGGAACAAGAATCCAGTCAGAAAAAAAGATGGATGACTGATGCGGGTTTTGTTTTGAAAACCCTGGCCGAGCTATTCACCTCTTCCCAAAGTTAACGGTGATGGTTGTATTAAAACAGCAAAAAAAACAACAACGACAACAACAAAAAAACAAAAACAAAAAAAAACAAAACAAAAAAACCCAGCTCCCCTCCCCCCCCCCCCCCAAATGAAAAAGACCCAACTCATACATTAATTCACATTTATCGTATATTAAAAGTAAATTGTTAAATACCCATACTTAGAACACACACACACACACACACACACACACACACACACACTGACACACACACACACACATGTGGGGGGCAAACAACAACAACAGCAACACCAAATACCCTTGAAGAAGGCATGTTGATGCGCCCGCCAGAAAAAAAAGGAGGAAAAAGTGTTGGCGGTCAATGACAGATAGCATTATATTTTATTCAGTTTATTCCTAGTCTGAAATCAGTTAAATTAATCACACCGACCGTTATTCCTATAAATGACGATGAAAGAAAATATACCTCAGTTTATTTATGAAGTTTCAGACCAGAATCATACGTGAGCGACTGTCTATAATATAAGTGAACTGATCAAAGAAGTCTTTGAGTGGGCTGATAAGGATGTTTAGGTGAAAGACGACTTACAGTGTAGATAGATTTCAAGAGAAGACGCTGACTGAAGAAACGGTGATAACGGAACAGAAGGAAGCCAACTGTCAAAACGATATATCCGGGGGGGGGGGGGGGGGGGAGAGAAGCGTAAGGCACGGTGGTGAAACACAAAGGCAAGTCTGTGTATTTGTTTTACAGTCACTTAGATTGCATCATACTTCACGCGTAGACATAGGCTGTATTCATGCGCGCGCGCGCACACACACACACACTGTGTATGTATATATATATATATATATAATTCTATATGAAGAGAGAAGCTGTCGGACGAACAGCCACATGCAATGTAAATCTTTAGAATTGTGCACTGATTTGACCGGTTTGTTGTTGTTGTTGTTGATTTTTTTTTTTTATAATCGCCTGCAATGAACAATCGAACCAAGATCCATTTCCACACTCAAGATCCCACCCCCGCACCCCACGAGCCGCTTTATACATTCACTCTCCTCTCCCGACCGAACTTTTTACCCCGTTACTGTCAGCCATTGTTCTGTCATCGTTGCTCGCAACTTTGTGAGTCTGGATTGTTGCCGAGTACTCCATTTTTTTTTTTTCCATTAAAAAAAAATTCTTTAAAAAATCTTTTCACGTGAGGTTGGCGCTGAAAGAGTTAAACAGTTTTCAACAGTTGTAAAACCGTAATTTAGTGGGGTCGCCCACCTTATCTTTTATCGCGCCGCTTTCCTGGAGCTCCCTCAAGTTTGTCTTGAATCCACAAGGAAGTGCAGATGTTGGCCAGTGCAAAAGGAATGAACAACACAGAATGAACGTAGAGTTGGGGGTGGAGGGGAAATAGGGGCTAGGGGTGACCAGTGGTGGTGGGATTTGAAGGAAGGCTGTGTTCGCACGTTGATATATATTGCGCTTGGTATCAGAAGATATTTGGCGAAGTGTTCCCGATATAATGTGTGTGTGTGTGTGTGTGTGTGTGTGTGTGTGTATAAACAAACATGAAAAGACAACGTAACAAAGCAACAGTCTTCACACCTTTCCTCACCCCGACGCCCCAACCCCAAGTGAAATAAAACAGGTGTAATCGATACTTTCTTTAGTTTTATAAGCTAAGTTACTCACATTTGCGTTTGAATCAGCAATCTACTTAACTTTCTGCATTCAGCTCCAATTATGAATACTTTTATTTATTTATTTATTTTTTTTTTTGTTAACCGCCAGACGTTAGAAACACGTCTTCAGAGCCTTGGACAAACTGTCTTGCTTGTATAATCTGTACTATTTTATCCGTGACCGCCGTTAGCTGCACTGAGCTGAATACTGTTGAGCTCGATGATTAGCTGTCGTGCGGTGATCGGGCGACGAATTCAACCCCAAGTTTACTGAAAAGCCAGGCGGACTTCACCAAGCATCGCAGATTGTGAACCCGGTTTGTCAAAGAAACGCGGGGCTTGGAACTTTACCGATGGCACTCCGACAGACACACGCGTAGAAATCTATACACGCACTTCCTACCAGAGGGACAATCGAAAAAGAAGTCGTGATCCTGTCAGGTTTCAGTAACAGGGCGCAATAGGCGAGTGGCTAAAGCTTTGGACATTCAATCTGATGGTCCCGGGTTCGAATCACGGTAACGGCGCCTGGTGGGTAAAGCCGGGGTGGAGATTTTTTTTTTCCGATCTCCCAGGTCAACATATGTGCAGACTTGCAAGTGCCTGAACCCTCTTCGTGTGTATACACACACGGAAGATCAAATACGCACGTTAAAGATCCTGTAATCTATGTTGGCGTTCGGTGGGTTATGGAAACAAGAACATACCCAGCATGAGCACCCCCCGAAAACGGAGTATGGCTGCGTACATGGTGGTGTAAATAGACAAAACGGTCATACACGTAAAATGTTACATGTCTGTCTGAGTGTGTGTGGGTGACTGAAACTACTTGATTGAATGACACAGGAAACGAATGATGAGTGCCCAATGGCAGCTGTCAGTCGGCACTGCCCAGGTAGGTAGCTCGTCGTGCAAATGACCCCGTCTTTGTAAAGCGCTCAGAGCTTGGTCTCTGACCGAGGATAAGCGCTACTCAAATATCCGTATCATTCATCATCATCATTCATTCATTCGCGTGTATCTGGATGTTTCACAGGTGTCATGCGGACTTGGCGTGGTGGCGACAGTCCACAATCAGAGCTCTAAAACAGTTAAGGTTGGTGTCACCCGTGTGATAGATCGCGGCAAAGTGAGTGTCCCAGTTAAGAATGTTTAATTTATTGAATTTGAGGGTAATAGAGCAAGCAAACAACGCTTCTTTTCATGCATCCCTCGAAGTATTTTTTTAAAAAAAGAAAAAAAAAGAGTTTAAAGAAAAGACTATAAAAAAGGAAGAAGAAAAATATTTAAAAAATCGCAAGGATGTGAGAGTAGCGAAGGAAACGTTTTGCAATCGTTACAACAAGAGCAAAGAAAAGAAAAAAGACCAGAGATGATTTTTTTTGTGGTTGTTTTGAGCGAATGACATTTTAATTGTGTGTGTGTGTGCGTGCGTGCGCGCGTGTGTGTGCATGTGTTTGTGTGCGTGCGTGTCTTCTGTCTGTGTGTGATTCGATTTGATGTGATTTGATGTGGCGTCATGAAGGGGAAAGCGAAGGCAACAGTTGCACAGGAAACACCAGCCTGACCTGATTGTTAAGGTCAGGCCGTTCGATTAAAGGCCATGAAATTCATTTTGAGCTTCCGATCCTTTGCTGTTCTATTGTTTTAAAGCATTTCTCGACATTCCGCGGGTCGATTTAGTGTGGATCCGTACATAGCCATTTTTTTTTTTCTCGCCGCAAGAATTTTGTCATTGGTTCCATTGGCAGTTCAACATCAAACTCTGCTACTGATTGGGTGTATTTGTGTCGGACATTCATTTGCAAAACATTCTCAATCTTTTGAGAACTATCCTTGGACTTTGCACAGTTTGATTCGGACATACCTTTTTGCTGAGCGTTCTCTGTCCTTGAACTCTCCACTTTGAATCGGACATACGTTTTTGTTTTGTTTTTTTGCAAAACACATTGTCGATTAACTCTCCACTCTTTGATTAGGACATACTTTTTGCAAAGCGTTCTCTGCCCTTGAACTTTTCAATCTCTGATTCGGACATACTTTTTTGCAAAACGTTCTGTCTCAGAGCTTTCCACTCTTTGATTCGGACACTCTTGGAAAAGCGTTCTCTGTACTTGAACTTTTCACTCTTTGATTCGGAGAAAGGTGTGTGTGTGTGTGTGTGTGTGTGTGTATTGCAGAGCGTTGTCTGTCCCTGAACTTTTCACTCAGGAAAACATGCAGCTCCCTCCTATCAACGTACCCCCTGTCAGGCCCACACCTTGTAATGAGTGATGGGTTTTAAAGCATCCTGCATCGAGAAAAAAAAAAGAGGGGTGGGGGCGGAGGGGGGGTGGGGTGGGTGGAATAAAAAGAGGCTGATCTTGGAACGGAGGTACCCCGGCAGGAACATAGGCACCATCTTTGTTCAGTAGTGTGGCAGCATCACAGATATAAAAAGCCGTGGTTGCACTGAAGAGTCTGTTACGCTATGTGGTCATGGGTTCGCTGCATGCTTGAAGGCTGTGTGCTGTTTTTACTGATATGAGGTTGATAAGGAGAGAGATAGAAAGGGGGGGGAGGGTGCGGGGGGGAGGGGGGTGCGGGGGGGGGGGAGAGAGAAAGAGAGAGGAGAGTGGATGACTGATGTTTTATCCCCGCATGGGATCGGATGGCATTTATCCAGCACTGGAACATCACCAGCTTGCCGTTACATGGGAATGAGTGCATGCATGCACGCACGCACTCACACACACACACACACACACACACACACACACACACACACACACACACACACCACCACCACCACCACAAAAAAACAACACAAACAACAACACACGCTGAAGAAGGATGGAAGAAAGTAAGACTGAATGAAGAATGATGCAAATGGAGGGAACAAAGACCTAACGAGCCAAAGAAACTTCACACACTACAGTTCCAGACAGACGGGCACTTTACCTGGACAGAACTGGCAGAAACGACAAGTATAGGTAAAAAAAAGAGCCGAGAACGCGAAGTAGAAAGAGAAAGAAGCAAGGGGCTAGCTGTCAGCTAAAGCCTCGGTGATAACAGAACATTGTCCAGATGGCGAAGGGGTGGAGACGGTAATGCGGTGAATGCACACTCTCGTCCTCATTAGCTGATGAAAATACCAGTTGTGTGGGTGAGAGATTGTGGGTGGGGTGGATTGGGTTATCGACAGGGAAGGGAGGATAGGGGGGGTGGGGGTGTTGGGGGTCCAATGGAACGTTAGTTGTTGTGGGTAGTTCTGCCTTTCTGTTTGTCTTTTCTTGAAAACCAAAGGCTGTTGGAACCAGAAGATAACGGCACAAAAAAAAGAAAAGAAGAAGAAAAGTGCGCAACAACGACAGAAACAAGAAAAAAGAAACACACACACATACACGTTGAACTTCCATAATGTCTATATAGGATTTTAAGGGAATATCTGCATCAAATTGCATCCTTTTTTTTCAACTTTGTGCCTTTTCTTTCTAATTTTCCGTTTCCACCCATTCACCTGTGTTTGTTCTGCAACTCTTGTTATGTAGTGTTCTCTGTCAGTCTGTATCTGCCCACTCCCTCTCTCTCTGTGTGTCTTTGTGTGTGTTTATGCGCGCGCGCGCCCATTTTTATGCATTTTTTTTGTTGCTGTTCTGTATAAAAGTGATGTACTGTTTTTCGCGTTTTGTTCTCACACACACCCTTCCAATATTATGTTTTTCCTTTCTCCAATCACTGACACAGCCTGTCCATTTTAGATTTTGTACTCTATCTTTTCCACATTCTGTTCTCTCTCTCTCTCTCTCTGTCTGTCTGTCTGTCTGTCTCTCTCTCTCTTCCTTTCTTAGTCCCCCCCCCCCTGCTTGCTCCCCCTCGCCCCCACCTCAACCGCCCCCCTTTTCATTCGAATATACAGAAATGTGGATTTCTAATTAATATCATTATGATAGGAATGATAATAATCCAAATAATGATAATATCATTTATTTTCAGTCTAATATCATCATATAAATAAATAAACGAACGAACTTGTTGTTTTCAGTCAGCTTGTGAGGAATGCAGCGGACTGACCAAAACGAAAGACATGTTGACTGAGTCGGTGTTTTGTCATCGTGTTCAGTTTTCTCTGTCACCCTTCCTTTGTTTCTTCTTTCCATGCTTGATGATGATGATGATGATGATGATGATGGTGATAATGATGATGATGATAATGATGATGATGATGATGATGATGTGGATACTTTTTAGCGCCTGTCCTCGGTCTGAGACCAAGCTCTAAGAGCTCTACAAACACTGAGTCATTTGCACAGCAGGCCGCCTACCTGGGTAGAGAACCAGCTGACTGTTTAGTTGCCCTTGGGCTCTCATCACTCGTTTCCTCATTCAGTCAGTTTTCAGTTACGCACATACACATTGACACAGATATGTAACCTTTTACGTGTATGACTGTTTACTTACTATTTACCCCCACCATTTTGGCAGCCGTTCTCCGTTTTCGGGGGTGTGCATGTTCGGTATGTTTCACATTGTTGTTTTCTTTTCTTTCTTTCTTTCTTTTTTTTTTTTTTTTTAATGACCAGTTCTTTGGGTGCCGGTGATGTGTGCTGGTAGGTTGTCATCAATAGCAGCGTCAAATTTGCTTAGTATTAAGAATTTTCCCGAGTCTATGGAAGAAGCATGTTAAAAAAACAAAACAAAAAGCAGACCAAACGATTAACGGTAGGCAAACACAGCGCTGCTAAAAGATGGCCTTTGTAACCCAGCCGTTATTTGTATAGCTGTGTGAGTTGTGTCGGCAGGGCTCTGAGGCCAAACAGAATTGAACTGTGAATGGCGGCAGCACGATCCCGCACATGACGTTGTTTTTTTTGTTTTGTTTTTTCCCTGGAGCACTTTGTGGGGACATGCTGTGTAAACACCTCCCACATTTCAAGGCCTTTTGTCAGAGGAGTTGAGAGCTCTCCTTTTGTTGATTCCTCTCGGAGAAACAAGCTAACTGTATACTTGACAGATCAAAGCGAGACTTAACCTGCGGTTGTTGAATTTTGATCGAAGGGCGCCGCGAGACTAACCAGCGGTTGTTGAATTTTGATCGAAGGGCGCCACGAAAGAAAGATTTACAGTTTATACTCTCTGTTTGGTAGATATATACTTACCTTGTCAAAGTGATGCACTTGAGTTTGACATGGGAAGTATATATACATCACAGAAAAGAGAGAGAGTGATTCAAAACTCCTCATTTTGCGTATGCGGGGCGGCTGTTTGGGTGAGTCAGTCTGGAACCACGTATGTACTCAGCATGTTGATGCATGCGAACATTTACGTCTCGGAGCTATAATAGAGCTAATTCGCTTGAAGGATGAAGAGATATTTTTGGTTTGCTCACTCGTAAAAGCTAATACAGGCACGTGGACGCCAATTGTCGATATGCAGCGAGCCCCAGTACGTCACGGAGCTCAGCTTAATTGACCCAAAGATGAGGTATTCTCTGTGTGCGTATAACCACCCACTGAACCTCAGAACAAAGGCAGTTAGCATGCAGTTGTGGTTGGATGCGAACCGCTCTACGGTC
>NC_134883.1:7961417-7966417 GCF_041734735.1 Babylonia areolata
CCTGGGGGTCAGAAGGGGTCGCGCGTCTGTGTGCGATATCGTGTTCCAATTGATTTTTTTCCCTCCTTCCTGGGCTTCCCGTGTCTGGAGAGGGTGCTGTGCCTAAACTGAGCACTGTTAGCACTGCGTTGTCACCGAGGTCGTCCATGGTATACCGTAACTGAACGTTCATCACAGACATTCACGCATCCTGGGTTTTGGGTGTTGTTCGTGTGTGTGTGTGTGTGTGTGTGTGTGTGTGTGTGTGTGTGTGTGTGTGTGAGGGATTTGGGGGTGGGGGGGGAGGTTGTAGCGCGCGCATGTGTTTGTGTTTGAAGGAGGGAGAAAGAGAGAGGGAGAGAGAATGTGCATGGGTTTATATACATATTTTAGAAAAAGAGATAAAAAAAACCCCAAAAAACAAAAAAAAACAACGTGTGTATGTGTGGCTTCCCACCACCACCACCACCTCCTCCTCCTTACTATGGCTTTCTCTCCTTCCCTCTTTCGGAATCTGTCCCTACTCTTCTCCCGTTCCTCTCCCCTCTCCCACGACCTTCTGACGCAAACTTATAGCTACAATAACGGACCAAAACAAACAAACAACAACAACAAAAATCGGCAAGTCCTCACAACATGATACCTTTTTGTTGGCCTGTCCTATCTCCATCTTGGCACTGGCTGTGAGTCGAACACATTCTCATGTGGGGGTGTGTACAGTGGCTACTTCATGGCGTGTTTGCTATATCCTGCACTGGCTGTGAGTTGAACACCTCATGTGGGGGTGTGTACAGTGGCTACTTCATGGCGTGTTTGCTATATCCTGCACTGGCTGTGAGTTGAACACCTCATGTGGGGGTGTGTACAGTGGCTACTTCATGGCGTGTTTGCTATATACTGAACTGGCTGAGTTGAACACCTCATGTAGGGGTGTGGACAGTGGCTACTTCATGGCGTGTTTGCTATATACTGAACTGGCTGAGTTGAACACCTCATGTAGGGGTGTGGACAGTGGTTACTTCATGGCGTGTTTGCTATATCCTGCACTGGCTGTGAATTGAACACCTCATGTGGGGGTGTGTACAGTGGTTACTTCATGGCGTGTGTGGGGGTGTGTACAGTGGCTACTTCATGGCGTGTTTGCTATATACTGAACTGGCTGAGTTGAACACCTCATGTAGGGGTGTGGACAGTGGCTACTTCATGGCGTGTTTGCTATACACTGAACTGGCTGTGTTGAACACCTCATGTAGGGGTGTGGACAGTGGCTACTTCATGGCGTGTTTGCTATATACTGAACTGGCTGAGTTGAACACCTCATGTAGGGGTGTGGACAGTGGCTACTTCATGGCGTGTTTGCTATATACTGCACTGGCTGTGAGTTGAACACCTCATGTGGGGGTGTGTACAGTGGTTACTTCATGGCGTGTTTGCTATACACTGAACTGGCTGTGAATTGAACACCTCATGTGGGGGTGTGGACAGTGGCTACTTCATGGCGTGTTTGCTATATACTGCACTGGCTGTGAATTGAACACCTCATGTGGGGGTGTGTACAGTGGCTACTTCATGGCGTGTCTGGTATGTGTGTCCCACTGATTCTTCTCAAGTTCTTCCTCGTTCGCCAAAAAGTGCGTCTGATGATATGGTCGATCAGCAAAGTGACAGTAGACACCCAAACCTTCTTGGTTGGGGTTGACATGTGCTAAGGCTCGCATGCCATCCTCAAACCGTTGTTCTAAGACTGCCCTCTCATAAGGTAGAACTTTTTGTTTCGCTTGTCCTAACTACCAGCAGCGAAACCCAACGTGTTTAGTCAGACCTTGAGTGCATGCATATAGTCATAACCAGGCTGTGAGTGCATGAATATAATACTTACGTACATATCAGAGTGGATATCTTCTACATAATTATGCCAGAGGACAACACTTTATGTTGTTGTTAGTTCTTTTTCAGTCTGCCAACTGTGTGCAGCACGGGGGGACCTCGGTTTGTCGTCTCGACCGAATGACTAGCCGCTCAGTTTGATTGTGTAAAGCAAGGGCGTGAGTGGGATTCGAACCTATACCGTCACGGCCACTGTATCGGCAGTAACCGTTCTGTCCCCTACTCTCCCTGTTTTTCTTCAAACGATCGGAAAGGACCACTACGTAATAGCAGCCATCAGAACCCACCAAGGGTCGTTACGTGTCGTGGTGTGAATCGTGCGCTGATCAGCCTTTGGAGAACCCCGCAACCGTTCTTTTTATTTGTGTATGTCTGTGCGTCAGTGTGTGTGTGTGTGTGTGTGTGTGTGTGTGTGTGAACGGGTTTTCCGTAGATTCCGAGGCCATCCCAGATTGTGTCATTTGTCTGTCTGTTCTTGCACAAAGAGAGACGGTGGCCTGGAAGTAGCGGGTGCAGGCGGAGGACGGCACGTGCAGTCCGTTCCTGTGCTCCATGGGATCGATGGTTTCAGTGGCTGGTGGGGGGTTTGTGAGGGATTGTGACTGCTGTTGCGTAGTGCCCGCCTGTCCAAAGCGTTGCCAGCAGTTGGATGGACGGCTGTGGTGTTGCGGATGTGCGGTTTATGTTTTTTATTTTGTTCTCATCAGATAGTTATGTTGTGATATTTTGATTTTCGTGTATAACGTGCTCGAGTTGTGGTTGTGTGTGTGTGTGTGTGTGTGTGTGTGTGTGTGTGTGTGTGTGTGTGTGTGTGTGTGTGTTTGTTTGTACGCTGTTATGTGTGTGTGTGTGTGCAATGGTGTGTAATCTTGTCTCGGGCGGCGCGTCTGTGTGAGCACGTGATAGTGTACGTGTGTAATCGGTATGTTTGTTCATCTGTCTTTCTGTGCATTAGCACACTTCTACGAACATGGGTGAATAGACCCGTCACGAGAGCATCTGATCCAGCATTTTAGATGCAGCTGCTTTACAAACAGACGGTGTCGTAAACAGACGCTGCTTGCCGATGAAAAAGCAAAATGTTTTGTTTTTTTATCCAGAACGTATCAGCAGCGAATGAAAATCCCCGGGATATCGTTGGTGATATCCTTACAAAACTGTGAACAGAAGGGGTGCTGTGTAACCTTTTTTTTTTTTTTTTTTTTATAATGTAAATAAGAAGAAGAGATAAAGAGGCCGACCGAGAAACACCTGGCGAAGAGACCTCCAGGCGCACACCAAGAAGATGGGCCTTTACTTACCTGGAGCCATTGAGAGGCAAAGGGGACAAGGCCAGATAGAGGCAAAGATACATATTCTGGGGACTATGGAGGACAGCCTATACCCGCCAGGAAGGGTGAAAGGCTTCAGTCAGTCAGTCAGTAAGAAATCAGTTCAATCTGAATCATTTATTTTTCCTTCAATCGTGTCTTCCTTTTTTGTCTTTTCTTCCTTTTCTTTCTTTTCTATTAATTTTCTTTTCCTTTTTCTTTCTCTCTTCCTTTCTTTCGCTTTTATTTTCCTTTTGACCCTTTCTTTCTATTTGTTCTTTAACGAAAATACGAATGCTTTTTGATAGTTATTTTTATCTGGTTGTAAATCTTTTCCTGTCCGCAGTGTGAACAAGCGCACAGTTCTTGGTATCCAGTAAGGTGGTGCCAGAGAGTAAACGACATCCCCCGAAGCTGTAGCAAGTGTCATACTCAGACCAGCTGTTCATTATTATTATCATCATTATTGATACTTATATGAGACAGAAACCAAGCTCTGAGCGCTTTACAAACACGGTGCCCGTTTGCACAACAGGCTGCCAACATGGGAAGAGCCGATTGACATCTGCCCGGCCTTCGGCTGTCATCATTCGTTTCCTATGTCACTCATTCAGGCTTCAGTCACGCCTGCACGAATACATGTACATTGGAGTGGATTTTTCTTTGGACTTCTGCCTGGTATAACCCTTTGGTCGCCGTGGGTCCTTTTACATGCGCAGTGTGCATGTTGCACACGGGTCGTCGGCTTATCGTCTCATCCGAATGGCTGGCGTCCAGACTACACCACTCAAGGTCTAAGGGAAGGGGTGGAGAGGAAAGTCTGGCAAGTGTGGGTTTCGCTGCATTGTAAACATACACATCTCAGTGATTCGATCCCGCACCACTCAGATTCTCTCGTTTCCTGGCGTGCGTGTGACATGAAAGACAACGAGCTGTGTCGACCCCATACAGAGCAGGACTCTTGCAGAGACCGCGCGTGGAAAACAGCCTTTTTTTTCTTCTTTTTTCTCTTCTTTTTGCACACACAGGTCTAACAAAAAACAGAACAGCCAGTCAGTGGGTGAAGTAGGGGATGGAGGGGGGAAGAGAGGGAGGGTCGGTCGCGCGTGCAGAGGTTGTTGCCCTCTCCACACTGCCTCTCCTCCGCCCCCTCCTCTTCCTCCTCCTCGTACCCGCGTGCCGTCCTCCATGTGTTTTCAACTTGTTTGCACGTGCCGGTTTGGTTCAGTTTTTCGCTTCAACAAGGAGCCCCACCCTTCCTAGTACAGAGACCGTTCAGTGTTTCCACGACACTCTCTTTCTCCAGTGCCCGAGTGTGTGGGGGATAGAGTGAGTGAACTTTGAGTGTGGTGCAGGAAGGACATTTTGGGAGGGTTTGTTTTCAAACGTCGGTGGCAGGCAAGTCTGGTACCGAGTTCCGGACTGCCAGCACGGAGGGTGGAAGAAAGATTTGGTGCTGCAGTCGTGTGAGCGTGAGTGTGTGTGCGCGCGCGCGTGTGCTGCAATGCACGTGTGAAGAGTATTGACAGTCCTCTAACTGTGTCTGCGTGTGTTCTTCGTCAGTGAAGTGTCGGGGTGTAAAGCATACTGTCAGTGGTGTTTTGTCTTCCAGAGACAAGCTGAAGATCTGTCTTTGGGTTTCAGGTGGACGTAGTAGGCCTTTGACTACGGAGTTGAATCGGAGAGGTTTTGCCTCAGGTCTTTGTTTCAAAACAGTTTTGCCTTGGCTCTTTGTGCTGGGAGCTGAATCCAAACAGTTGCCTTAGCTTTTTTTTGGTTTTTGTTGGGAATTTGAATCAGAATCGTATTACGTTGGCTCTTTGC
>NC_134883.1:7971417-7973917 GCF_041734735.1 Babylonia areolata
TTTTGTTTTCAAACGTGAGGAGTGGTATATTGGTGGGTGCGTTCTCTCTCCCTCTCTTCACATAAGCTTACACACAATTAACACACAACTCGACGCACTCACAATCCCTCTCATCTCTGTCTTTCTGTTTCTGTTTCTTTCTCTGTCTGCCTCTCTCTCTCTCTCAGTCTCTCTGTGTGTCTGTCTCTGTCTCTGTCTGTCTGTCTGCCCCTCTGTCAGATGTGAAGAACTGTTTTTCACAAATATGAATATTCTTAGAATTGCCATGATAGGGACTGTTGGCGTAATTCATTCAGAGTTCCTTGTCTGTCTGTCTGTCTGTCTCTGTCTCTCTCTCTCTCTTTCTCACTCCCTCCCCCCCCCTCTCTCTCTCTCCCCCTCTCACTCCCTGTGCCGGTCTCTCTCTCTCTCTCTCTCTCTCTCTCTCTCTCTCTCTCTCTCTCTCTCTCTCTGTGCCTCTCAACGCTCGTCGAGACAAGTGTGTTTGGCTTCCGTCCACACGTAAAGCAATCCAGTAGGGCCAATGAGGCAGTTTGTATGCGATCAGCAGTGTACAAGGAAGCTCTGGAGAAACTGAATCCATCTTGAAACAATAGCTGGCCACTTGACTACAATGGAATACGGGAAAATAGCATGCACGAATGCACATTTATTAGATACAGGAAGCAAGCACGCACACGCACGTGCGCGCGCGCGCACGCACCCCCCCACCCACCCACTCCCACCCTCTTCACATACACACACAACCGACACACGCTCTCCTTCTCTCCTGATTAAGCTCATTACATTTTAGTATTCCAGCGCAGTTGGTGTATTGTTGTATTCCGTGTAGCGACCCCATTCACGAGAGGCAATGGCCTTATATATATATATATATAAAAGTTTCTATATTCAAAATGTTTCTTAATTCTTTCTATTTTTACATTAAGAATACCAGTTATTACCTGCAGTGTGTGGATGTATGTATGAAACGGTGTATGTGATATTTTTTTACATTTGTGTCTTCGTAATATTTGTAAAAGCTGTTGTTGACTTTTATATTTATGTTCCCCATGTTGTTTACTTGTCTATGTTGTGATAATGCACCTGACCAAATTTCTCCAGTTGGAGATAATAAAGTTATTCTTATTCTTAGTCTTATAAATAAACCTTTCCTTTTCTTTCTCTCTCTCTCTCTCTCTCTCTCTCTCTCTCATCATATATTGTGATTTCCTCTCATCACAAGTGTAAATTGGATGGCCGAAATTATGTATCGATTGATTTTCACATATTGTATGATTTGTCGTTTTCATCTTAAAAACAAAAACAAAACAACAACGAACAAACTAACTATTTTGTTGTTGTGATTGTACCCCCATGTCATTAGGGCTGTTGAACTATTGACATTAAAAGAGTTCTGGGCTCTCTCTCTCACTCTCTCCCCCTGTCTGTCTGTCTGTCTCTCTTTCCCTCCATCTCTCTCCTCCATCTCTCTCTCCCCCTATCACCCCACCCCCCTCTCTCTCTCCCTGTCTGTCTGTCTGTCTGTCTCTCTTTCCCTCCATCTCTCTCTCCCTCTATCACCCTCTCTCTCTCTCTCTCTCTCTCTCTCTCTCTCTCACACACACACACACACACAAACACGCATTCTTGGTGAAAGAGGAAACTGCTTCCCCAGGAGAGACAGTCAAGCTGTCATCCCATTGCTGCGTCAGACAAAACGGGAAGCCCATCACTCCACCCTTTTTATCAATCAATAATTACGGACCAATAGCACTTGTTGCTAAATCGTAAACTAATGATGGGTGGACGAACTGGCTTTGACGGCACAATTATCAAACTTACGATTGACTGTCCACCAGGGAAAAAATCACAAACTTCGCTAATTTAGGCCTACTCTCTCTCTCTCTCTCTCTCTCTCTCTCTCTCTCTCTCTCTCTCTCTCTCTCTCTCTTTCTCTCTCTCTCTCTCTCTCTCTCTCTCTCTCTCTCTCTCTCTCTCTCACACACACACTCACTCACTCACGCTCTTACACAGACACACACGCGCTCACACACATAAGCGGTACCACTCATCATGACGATTATTTACATCACTTTTTTTTCTTCTTCTTCTTCTTCTTTGCGGCTGCATACACTAAATCAGATCATCCTCGATCGTTAGAGAAGCCTTGAAAATTTAATTCTACACTTTAAGTGTGAGTGCCAGCTGTCAGGATCAGTTAGTACGGGTCTAACTCGTCCAGTGACTGGTCGATTTTCGTTATGGACTGCCGCTACAGCTCAGACACCAAGGCCACGGTTTAAAAGCCTCAAGTGAGGAAGTCTCGTGGTGAAAATAATGGGGAGGAGGCGGATACGTAGGGAGGGGGGAAATTGGGGGTGGGTGGGTGGGTGGGGAAGATATGGGGCTCTTCATGTCGTCATTGAAACGAGAGGACATTTATACGGTGGTGCATTGTATTGTTTTGTTTTTCTTTCTTTCTTTTTTTTCTTTTTTTTTTTTATTCCCTCACACAGAC
>NC_134883.1:7978917-8033917 GCF_041734735.1 Babylonia areolata
TGAGCCTCGACCCTGACCTCTCGACCCACGTAACCTTGACTTTTTACCTTACGGAGACTGTATCACGTTGCTAAGGAAGCCGCTCGATTTCAGATCAAATACATGATCATACGTGTAGCAGGAGTTAACGTAAGCTTCTTCTTTTCTTTCTTTCTTCTTCTTTCCATTACTTCAATTTGCTTATTTCGTGGTTGATGCTTGCTGGGTATTTTTGTGTTTCCGTAACCCACCGAACGCTGACATCGATAACAGGATCTTTAACGTGCATATTTTGATATCGCAGTCGCTATTCTTGTGAAGGTCGGAAAACACTATCCCTCTGACAATGTCTGAGCCAATCACAGAGCGCGTTTCTGTTCGGCCAGTAAAAGCATCCCTCTGACAATGTTTAAGCCAATCACAGAGCGCGTTTCTGTTCGGCCAGTAAAAGCATCGTTAAGGGGAAGCTCGTTGAAGGAGCCAGTTTTTCCAGCTACAATGAATTTTATATTGCTTTCAGAGCTTTTTGTGAAGCAACGTTCCAAACACTTGCAAGACATGAGTGTAAAATAGTGGCTACTGTGAACAAGACCAGGACGAAGAAATTGCCAGAATCTTTGAAGTACTCGTTCGCAAAAGTGACCTGCTACTCGTTTGCGGAATAGACAGTGAGTGAACAACGCCCAACAACATCCAGTGTTTTTAGCATTAATGCAATTAAATTTCGTTGTGCTCTTTGTGCTGATATCTTTATATTTATTATCATTAGAAGTTGAAAAAAAAGAAGTTTAATGTTGCATTTCGAGCACGTGCATGCTTGTGAGTTAGAAAATAGACAGGCTAAATGTGAGTAAATATGACAAAGATTTCGACAATATTACTACTTGCATTACGTAAAGATTGTTCTAGAATTTATAGTGTTGTCAAAAACTGGCGTTGGCTTTTTCTTTTTTTTCTTTTTTTTTTTTCCCCCCATTGCATATTCCCATTGAAATTCTGGCTGCTGTCGCGACCGTCGGCGTAATAGGCATTCGGTCAGCGGACCATCGGGGGGAACAACGTGTCATTTGATACTCGGCATGCGTATGCACACGAAGGGGGTTCAGGCACGTGTAGATCTGCACATACTGTTGACCTGTGAGATCCGAAAAACCTCCACCCTTCACCCACCGGGTTTGCAAATGTTTCGGTGTGCGTAATTATGCAACTTTGTTGTAATGTTTATGTGCAGTAGGGCTTATATGTTTATGAAGCATCCAAAGCAGTTTTCTGGGTAGAGTGCTGTATAAGTAGGTATATCCATTACTTAATTTCAAGTCTGACTCACGCTGTGTTTGTTGTGCTATTGGGAAGGGGCTGGGGGAGGGGGCGGGGGGGGGGGGAGATAAATGCGTGCCAGACAAGAAGGCTGGTAGGGATTGGGTGACACCTTAAAACTTGAGACATCGCAGCGTGTGGGGCTGAATGAGGAAGATTGACCCAGGCCTGGTCCCTTGACATTTGAAATGCTGAGGGCGTCGATAGAGATCGTGAGAACAAGACAATTTCAGACCGAGCAGAGAGAGTTGAATGAAAAGGTATGAGTATTGAATTTTGCTCTGCGCTTTGAAAAACAGTAACAAATCACACATATGCCCCCCAAAAATGAAATAAAATAAAATGAAATAGAATAAATATGAAAATCACGTCGGACTAAACGCGTAACAAATGTGGGTCGAGGAAAATTGTGAATGATTGGGGCTTTGAGCACAAGTGTGTGTGTGTGTGTGTGTGTGTGTGTGTGTGTGTGTGCGTAGGGGCGTGCGTGTCCGTGTGTGTTTCTCGTTCAACATACATATTGTTATACACGAGGAAAAGGGAGCAAGGACAGGTGGGATGTGTCTGGTGGAAGACACACCCGACAGGTACAATGGACACCAAAAACTCAGCCAGCCGTGTAGCCGTTGCGAGAGAGCAGGTATTACACCCACGCTTCGACATTCGTTCCGCACTGTGTATGTGTACCTCTCTGTCTCCTTCTCTTTCAGTATAGGTTTGGTCGTTGTTGTTTCTTCCTCTTCTTCTTCTTTCATTGGTCTCTCTCCCTCTCTTGTTTATTTGATTAATTGTCATTGTCTCCCTCCGCATACACGCACCCCCACACAGACACACACGTACTCATACAAAGCGCGCGCGCACGCACACACACACACACACACACACACACACACACGGGCGCGCGCGCGCGCATTGACCGACCCTGACTTTGCTGTCCGGCCTTTCTCCCTCCCCACCAAAACAAAAACAAACCCACTTCCACCAACCAACCAACCAACCAAGCACACATGTATACAGCCGTGGCAGTCGCAGCTCAGTTAAAGCGCGGACAACAGTACCGGAGTTTTGTCACAATTTGATGGCTCCGGCATCGTGTGGAGCGACTGACGACGGTCACCGTACACCAGGATGCGTCCGGTGTCAGTTGACAGTGGACGAAGGCGGTGTTCATGGTAGAAGGAGGACCCACCCATTGTCATTTACCCCCTTACCCCGCCACCCGCGGATAACTCTACACACAGTGTGTCGGTGAAAAGTATTCCGTCCCACTCCACCCCCAGTATCCCATAGAAAAAAATAAGTAAATAAAAAATCGATATATCGAATCAGCCCCCCTCCCCTCCCCTCCCCGTCTTACGTGCCCAGACTGCCTTCTGAGCCCGAACCGAACGGCCTCACTGTGTGTACCCACTTCAGGCAAACTTTCTGTGTCCGTGTCATATCACAACTGTGATTTTACCAACTTTTATGCCTTTTGTGAAATAGGGCGGAGAGAGAGAGGGGGGTTGGGGTGGGGTGGGGGGTTACCTTCTCATTAAGGACTGTGCTGATGTAGAAAACTTCGTTCTACAATTTGGGGGAGGGAGGGGGGGCGGTCTCCGTCTGTCGTGAAAGTCGGCCATCAGATTCTTCTGATTATGAAGAATTGCCGTTGTATTGTAGTTCTGGCTTTCACTATAAAATCGTGTAGTGTACCTAAAGTTTTCAAGGGGAGAAAGAACAACACTGTTTCGTGCAAGAACTGAACAGATGTGTATACAGGCATCCGAGTGTGAGAAAAATACACGACTTATCCCTGAACAGAGAAAGACAGCAAGGCTGTGTGCTTAAGATGGATAAGTGTGATACGGATCTCTGCACCTGTCTCTGTACTCGTCCCTTTGGGTTTTATTTCGGTATCTGTGTGTGTTGTGTGTGTGTGTGTGTGTGTGTGTGTGTGTGTGTGTGTGTGTGTGTGTGTGCAGGTTGGGGTATTATGTCACCTTCCTTCTCTATCGGTATAATGTCTCTCTCTTTCTGTCTGTCTGTCTCTCTTTCTGTTTTAAAACTATTTGTGTTTATATGCGTGTGTCTCTGTTATGTGTGCATATGTGCGCACGTGCGCGTCTTTTTGGAGTTCTTTTCAAGAAAAGGGGGGGTGGATGGTCGGAGAATGGATTGACGAGGGGGAATTAAACATCTGAAACTTTCCTCCAGGGAGGGTAAAATCGATGGGGGCTGGCGGTCCCCTTTGAGATCGTTCAGTCCGCTGAAGCGGAGCCCTGAACAGCCGGAGAGAGAGGGGAATGCCAGCTATGTAAGGCACACGCCTCACTCACACACACACACACACACACACACACGCACACACCAACCTGTATAGCACACACAGGCGCTACTGGATCGTACGTCAAGCGGTGGTGGTTGTACAAGTAGTAGTATGTAGTTGTGACGGTAAAGTGTAAATCGGCAGTTGTAATACAGGGGCCAGGGTCAAACAGGATTCAATGAGAAAACAGGAACTGAACGGTTCGTAACGTCTCGAGTAGCTTCCATAACTCGCACGTGCTGCTGTGACATGCTTGATGTCAGTGAGGAATAGCTGCTGCTTTACCCCGAAACAGGTGTCTTATCTGCCTCTCTGTATTCCCCTACTCTCTTCTGCCGGTGAGTTTTTGTTTTGTTTTGTTTTTTAACACACACACACACACACACACGGGGGGGGGGGGGGTTATTCTTTTTTAGTTGTTGCTCAGAAAATAAGTGATGTCCATCTTGCACTCACACACACACACAACACACACACAAACTCGCTATGATAGCCCGAATAGTTTCATGAATCAGTGCTTGGTGTGATTTGACTGAAGACGACTGTAGCAAGGAATTTACTGAATCTTTTCCGTTCCCCCATATACCCGGTTAATAAGAGTCTGTTGACAGGTGCAGATTCAGCTTGTCCAGCATATTACTCAGTGCTGTTCGTTCGCGCGAACAGAGGATCGGGGAATTTCTTCGTTGGCATCTGGATGATAAAAACAGATGTGGGTTGTCACCAGAAGTTACAAGTGTGTGTGTGTGTGTGTGTGTGTGTGCCAGGATTTTTTAGAAAATTATTTCTTGCGTGCGCTTTGTGTAGTTTCAGTGCACTGTGAGGTGTTGGAAATACCGGACCAGGCATACTTCATTCCGTCCAAATGCTAAGGACAAGTGACTGAATGTTTTGCGGACAAGTGGACATATGTGTGTGCTCTCTCTTCTTGTCCGTTGGGCAACCATTATTGTTGTTGTTGTTGTGATGGTGATGATTATTATTTCAACTTACTGTGGTAATGAAAGGGCGAATGAGCAGTCAGCTGCAGTGCAGACCAACGTACTTCCCTCCTTCGCTTTGGTTTAAACATTTTTTTTTTTTTAATATCAAGAAACAAGGTGCAATACAGCTTTTAATTTAGAAGACTTGAGCAACAACAAGCATGAGCTTATATCGTGCTCGTTCATATGTAACAAGCAATACACAAACGCAATGGCGAAAATACACACATTATTTGACAATGAAAAGAAGGTTGAAGTGCAAGACAAAACTAAACAAGAAAAACAACAACAAAAACACAAAAAAAACAAACTATTATTACCGCAACTACCACTGACAACAACAACAACGATAATATTAATGATAATACTAATACTAACATAGTAGCAACAATAATAACACACTGGAAAGTGAACATCACCTAAGGAGTAATGTAATGGGAGAGGGGGAGAGAGAAAGAAAGAGAGAGAGATTACAGAGTGAAACCGGGGCCATTCGTCAAAATAAATGTTCAATATAACTGCACTATAATACCAAACTTCATCATCATCATCATCATCATCATTAGCCTCCTCCTCCTCCCTTGCCTTGTTCTTCTTCTCTCTTCTTCGCATGTTTCTTCCTCATCTTCCTGGTTTCTCCTTGACAACAACCGCATCAAATAGTAATACCATGTCCACTGCGGTCCTTGTTTCGTCGGCTGATCGCTTTGCGGTCGGCTGTGCATTGTTGCGCACGTGTGCTTGCGTGGTGCGTGAGAGAGGGGGATGTTTACGTCAGCGAACTGCGGACGGAAAACGGTACTAAACGGCCAGGCGCGACAAGAAGTCTGCCAAGTGGAGTGGTTGTCTCTGCCTCCTTCTCTCCCCCCCCCCTCCCCCCTTATCTGTCTCTCTTTCTGTCCCTCTCTCTCTCTCTCTTTCCCACCATCTCACACGGTTTTTCTGCGTGTATGTGTGCGCCCCCGCCCATTTATGTGTGTGTGTGTGTTTGCGCGCGTGTGCGCTTGTGATAGTTGTTGGCAGTAGACCTGTCACCCACAACGTGTGACAAGTGCCGGAGACAGGCTCGAACTTTCTCAGATTAGGATCGAACAACGAACCCACCCGAATTATCCTCACCAGCCGGACACCTCTCAACGGTTGACAGTGGGCAACATGCAGTCACTGAGCTGGATTTGATGTATGTGGTGGTGGTGGTGGTGAAACTGATTTGACGTGTCCGCCCGCAGTGGCACGCTGTTCTGTTTCAGTGACCAAATTCTTCTGTTTGAAGCCAATAAGGAGTCTTCAGTCTTGAAGTCTAGACACACTAGTCGATGCAAAAGACAAGACAAATTTAAATTAAAGAAGGTGGTAGGCCAGATAGATCGGCAAAGAAACACGTCTTTTGTTTAAAAATCACAATCCAATCCAGCTCGTCCTGAAGAGGAACTAAAGGGGAATACGGACTGTCAAATCAAGTTATGGTGCTTAGAGCCTCGCCGACCACTGAGGCCATCTCCAGGCTATCGCCACGTTAATACCTACTTCAATAGGCGGACTGTGAGACGGCCCAGGGATTGAAGCTGAAGCGTGACACTTCAGTAACGCCCCTCTTCTTTTTCTCACTCCCTCTGTCACTCTCTCTGTCCCCTCTCTCTCCACACCCCTTTTCTCTCACTCTCTTTCTCAGTATATCTCACCATCTCTCTCTTTCTCTCTCTCCACGCCCGTCCTGTCTCTCTCCCCCCCTCTCTCTCTCTTTCTCTCCCTCTCTCTAACCCCGCCACCCCCCCCCCCTCTCTCTCTCACCAGAACTCTCCTCTCCTCTGTTAGTTCCTGCCCTCCTTCCCCCGACCTCTTTCTTTTTCTTTCCTTCGTAGGCGCTTCCAGGTAAATAGGAAACGGTCACTTCCATTGAAATGTTCTTTAGATCCCCCCCCCTCCCCCTCAATCCCTCTGCGCCCCCGCCCGTCCTTCTGTGTCTCCCTCACTGACTCCTCGTTCCCTTGATCACATCTACAGCCCAACTGTCTCGTCTCTGAGTCTCTCTGTCTCCCCAGAACTCTGTCCTCGGTGAGGGGGCGGGGCGGGAATCGATTTGGTGTCCTTGACCTAAGCCGGAGAAAGACGATGACCCAGTACAAACCCGTCTAGTACAGCGTCAGATTGTAGTTAGATTGACAGACAGATAGACTTGTGGTCAGGGTGTACTACTGTAAAAAATGGGGGAAGTTGGGGGAAGGGAGAATGGAGAGAAGATGGGGATCAGGGAAGAGACAAAAATATCCACCAGTCAGAAAAGGGGGAAAAAAAGCGAAAAAGACGAAGAGTGTTGTTGTTACAAATCTCTCTCTCTCTCTCTCTCTCTCTCTCTCTCTATATATATATATATATATATATATATATATATATAACAGACATGCACACTTAAACATACACACACAAACACACACACACACACACACACATTATATTTACACACACACACACACACACACACACACACCCACACACACCATGCACGATCGTTCGCATGCGCGCACACACACACATCGTGCACGTTTGCATGCATGTAGATACACACACACACACTCTCTCTCTCTCCCCCTCACACACACACACACACACACACACACACACACACACACACACACACTACATGCAGGCACGCACGCACACACGGTCGAGCGCGCGGAGAGAGAGAGAGAGGGAGAGAGAGAAACACGCGCCCGCAGAGTGTAGTCAAGTACACTCAACAACTTCCGTGTAAGATCTGCTTGTTTGTCTCCCGGGTTACTGCCGCCACTTCGTTCGCTTTTCAGCCATTTTGAAAGGTTTTCATAGTAATGTCAAGTCAAAGGGGGGCATACTCGCGAATATTTTTTGGTATTTTCCAACTCGCACATGCTGCATGCTAAACAACTGAAGCTATCCATACAGGCAAAGAGTTTGGATCCGTTTTATTCCATTGTCTGCCCTTTTAAAGTGTACTGCCATAAACTGCTTGTTATATCATAGAATCATGTTATATTTTCCCCTCAGCTGTCTGTTACAGCACATCACAGCGTCGTGCCATGTCAGATAAATGAAACGGAATACAGTTTCCCTCTCTGTTCTCATTGCCAGCTTATGTGTGTGTGTGAACATGCGCGGTTGCGTGCATGTGTGTGTGTGTACGTGTGTGTGTGTGTGTGTGTGTGTGTGTGTGTGTGTGTGTGTTAGCTAACAGCAAATAGACAGCCAGCTGCATCAAATTCAAAACACACATAATGATATTATTTTGTAATTATTATGTATAATATCATGTAAATATACAAGCAGCATCCTTTTGACGGAACCTGCCCATACTGGTAACACAGGTTTTGTTCTTCCTTGCATTTTGATTCCCTTGCGTGCAAGAACAGGAATTCTATTGTTTGATGGTGAGTGAGTGACGCAGTGTGGTAGTCAGTCGTGTCCGACTATGGCCATCAGAACAGCAGAGAAGGCAGCTGCTGTCTTGACTGTCTTTGCTAGAATTTGATGATAGTGGAGAGTGTCTTGCCCAAGTCACATCCTCACTCGATCTCTGCCAAAGGGGTTTTAGGACAGTGTGTGTTGGGATGGTCCCCGAAAAGCCAGCTTAGCCATCCAATGCTGCAGCGGTAAGAGCCAGTGCAATCTTGCCTCCTTATAGTTTTTAGAGTCATAGTCCTTCACAGAAGACTTAGCTGTTGGTGAATTCCCCATGCAGTAGAGAAAACATTGATCGTACAGCTCTAACTTTGCTGTTATCCTAACTATACGCTTATGTCTGTATCTGATAAAAGCCTAGCGCTGAGCCCTCAGTCATTGACAAAGGGTGTGAGCTCTTTTGATGCTGAGTCCCTTTGATTCCATGGGAATTGTTCCTAGTTCTGTATCCCAGCTGTTTCTCCAGAAAGCTGAGTGGGCAAAAAGAAAGTTATAGAACTGTGGGAGAAACCAGGGGTGGCCACGATGTGATGACCATCTGAATGTAAAGGTCACATTGGGTCATCAGCGGTGGTGGTGGTGGGTGGGTGGGGGGGGGGGGATGAAACCTGAATGGAATATGTATGACTTGAGGAATGTGAGCACTTCTGACTGCGGTGGTCGAAGTGGCTGAGTAAGTGGCTACAAGTGATAGGCCTATATATAATGTACTGTAGGGGGCTTGTTGCGTGAGAATGGATGTCGGCGAGGCCTAAGCCTGCGCTATTCAGCTGGCTTGTATTACACATATTTATTATAAATTATGCATATACAATGTATGTGTCTTTATGACTGGAATACTAGCACCCAGTTGCATGCACATGTTGCTGATGAAGATGTTTGAGGCTGTTCTGACAGGCGTGGGGTGCCTTGTGTTCAGAGAATGAATGCATGCATGGACAAAACAAATGCGTTGATTCTTCTGTTTCGTTGTGCAGATGTTTGAGGTATACATATTTATGAACGGTGGGCGTGTTTGTGTGTGCAGGAGCAGCGCGAGAAGCAGCTAAAGACATTTGTCACTATGCAGAACAGCAGCCATCATAAACATCCAGGTAATAGTCAGTCTTCGCGCGCGCGCGCGTGTGTGTGTGTGTGTGTTCTTAAAGAAGAGGTACATGGAAGTCTCAGGACATCGGACTTGAATGAAATGCTAGGATAAAATTTGCGGTCATTCATGAAACACCACACACACACACACATCCCCCAGTGGTACACTTACTGAGTCTGTCTGTATCCTCCTCCTCCACCCTCCCCCCCTCCCTTCTTTCCACATAATTTATGTCCGAGTAAAGTCCGCAGGCATCAGTTGTTCGACAAGACATGAGAACCTGACTGCTGTCCAGTTCCCATCTGTCGGGCGGGTCAGCTCAGCTCAGCTCACTGCACTTCTATATCTTTGGGTGTGGACGAGTGTGTTCGCTCCACCAGAAGGGCAACCGCCCCAGGTTGATGAAGCACTGGGCTTGACACTGAGTGTTCACAGTGTATGTGGGAGAGAAGAGAGAGTTGTTGTTTTGTTGTTGTTGTTTTTTTTCCCCCGAGAGTGTCAGGGAGTGAGTTGGGTGTGTGTGGGAACTGTTACGTGGTTCGTTGCTTTAGCTTTCTGTTGTGTGACGTGTGACACTCTCACACACAGGTGGTGCTGTCATGGAGAGTGTTGAAGAGAGACACTCTCACACTGGTGGTGCTGTCATGGAGAGTGTTGAAGAGAGACACTCTCACACTGGTGGTGCTGTCATGGCAAGTGTTGAAGAGAGACACTCTCACACTGGTGGTGCTGTCATGGCAAGTGTTGAAGAGAGACACTCTCACACTGGTGGTGCTGTCATGGCAAGTGTTGAAGAGAGACACTCTCACACACTGGTGGTGCTGTCATGGCAAGTGTTGAAGAAAGACACTCTCACACTGGTGGTGCTGTCATGGCAAGTGTTGAAGAAAGACACTCTCACACTGGTGGTGCTGTCATGGCAAGTGTTGAAGAAAGACACTCTCACACACTGGTGGTGCTGTCATGGCAAGTGTTGAAGAGAGACACTCTCACACACTGGTGGTGCTGTCATGGCAAGTGTTGAAGAAAGACACTCTCACACACTGGTGGTGCTGTCATGGCAAGTGTTGAAGAGAGACACTCTCACACTGGTGGTGCTGTCATGGCAAGTGTTGAAGAGAGACACTCTCACACACTGGTGGTGCTGTCATGGCAAGTGTTGAAGAGAGACACTCTCACACACTGGTGGTGCTGTCATGGCGAGTGTTGAAGAGAGACACTCTCACACACTGGTGGTGCTGTCATGGCAAGTGTTGAAGAGAGACACTCTCACACTGGTGGTGCTGTCATGGCAAGTGTTGAAGAGAGACACTCTCACACTGGTGGTGCTGTCATGGCAAGTGTTGAAGAGAGACACTCTCACACACTGGTGGTGCTGTCATGGCAAGTGTTGAAGAGATGTTGTGGCAGTGTCATGGTCTGTGGGGACTGCACTGTGACGCATGAGTGTGTGTGTTGGGGGGGCAGGGGGGGTGGATGGGAGGGATTAGGAGTGGTGTAAAACTGACACAATTCTTATAAGATGTAGAAGAAGAAACAACAAAAGGAAAGTGAATCATCAATGAGATCTGTGTCTGTCGCTCTCTCTCTCTCTCTCTCTCTCTCTCTCTCTCTCTCTCTCTCTCTCTCTCTCTCTCTCTCTCTCTTTATGTCACTGTCACTGTCTCACTCACTTTGTCACTATTTCTGTCACTCTCCCTCTCTCACTCTCACTCTTTCTCACACACACACTACTCTCACGCTCTGTCTCTCTCTGTCTCTGTTTCTGTCTTTCTCACTCTCATGCTCTCCCTCTCATACTAGCTCTCTTTCTCTCCCTCTTTCCCTCTCCCTCCCTTACTCTCCCTGACTCTCACTCTCTCACACACTGTCACTCTTTCACACACTCTCATTCTCTCTCTGTCTCTCTCTCTCATTCTCTCTCTCTCTCTCACTCTTTCTCTCCGTCATTCCCAGTCTCTCCCTCTCATCCCTCTCCCTCTCTTTCTCTACAACCCCCCCTCACATGCCCATATTAACCCAGCCCCATGTTTCCAAAAGTGTACAACAGCCATCAGGTCCCATCATGATGGTGTAGGCTAGCTGTCTGCAAAGAGTTTGAATATAAAGCCTACATCCTTAAAATAATAAAGTAATTGGTGACAACTTTGTCCTTGCCTTCAGGTGTAGAAACTGAAACTTGTGTGAAGAAAACAGAAGATGGAAATAGGCAGGCAGGCAGGCAGAAACTAAGGGAGAAAGGGAGAGACTCAGAGAGGGAGAGACTTGGGAGAGACTCACAGAGAGACAGAGAGTTAGAAAGAGAGAGAGAGAGAGAGACAGGGAGAGAATCAGAGAAAGGGAGACACTCAGAGAGAGAGAGAAAGAGAGAGGGCGGGAGAGAGAGAGAGAGAGAGAGAGAGAGAGCAGCCTTGCATTTTATTACACATGAATCCTTTTATGGGGTTGGGCGGATCACATTAACCAGCAGATTTTTTTCCCTTAAAAAAAAAAAAATCATCGGTTGAATCAGTTTTGCAAATGTTTTCCTCCCATCAAACTGCCATGCGACAAGCGAATGCACAGCCATCCATCATTGCATGATTTAGTAGGGGTTATTTTTGGGGTGTGTGTGGGAGGAGGAGGCAGGGATAGTAGTGGTAGGGGTGGGGTGTATGGTTGTGTACATGTGTGCAGTGTGTGCTCGAACAAGTATGTCAGTATGTATGTTTGTGGTTTTGCATTTATGTGTGCGTGTGTGAGTGTGTGTGTGTGTGTGTGTGTGTGTGTGTGTGACTGTGGAAGGGAGGGAGTTGGGGGGAGGGGGTGGGGGGGGGGGCAACAAAACCATGTACAGGAGACAGAAAATGGTCTTGAAATAAAGATGATGAGAAACACGGTGTGTATTCCCTCTCACCCATAACCTCCACCCCCCCCCCCAACACCCCCCCCCCCTCTTCACACACATACACATACAGGAGAGTGCTGTTCAGGGACAAAAAAACTTGTACAGTGATGATAATGTATCCACTTGGTTACTGTCATTGCCACTCAGTTTTCAATGATCACTTGAACTTTGCTTGGTGTCGACCTTGGGTGAAGTTGATATGGTTTCAGGGGTACATTTGTAGACCTGTGACCGGTTTACACATTGTAAATCAGAGTGGTAGTGGGTTGTTGAATGATGATGCTGTGTTTGTATGTGTGTGTGTGTGTGTGTGTGTGTCTGCATATGTGACCCATAAACATGTGGATATTTGTGTTTATTGTTTACAGTTTATAGGCGTATAAGTGCCTCTCTCACAGTTGGTGCCAGCTGTAAAATGTCATCAGTTGATTCTTTCGAATTTGAAAACAATTCTGTGTCAAGTAGATGATAATATCTGTATGTATTATATCTGTGTGGACAACATATAACTGTGTATGGTATAATACATCAGTGTACAAATAATTATGTGTTATGTAATTGGTGTGTACAGTATGGAATAAATAACTGTTGATGCTTTACTTTTATCTGTGACTGTGTGTAGAAATATAAACAAGTACCAGTCTATACATATATCATCTTTTACCTGTGTGTAGTGTAAAGAATGGTATGGAATGAATTACTGTTGCTGTGTACTTTGATATGTGACTGTGTGTAGAATATAAACAAGTACCAATGTGTGTTAACATATAATGTATTTTACCTGTTTGTAGTATAAAGAATGGTTCAGTTATTCTGTCATCCCTCATCCCCTGTACCCATATAATGTATTTTACCTGTTCATAGTATGAAGAAAGGTATACATTCTATCATCCCCCCCCCCTCCACCACCTGTACCCTTTTCCCTGTACTGCTAAGTGGTGAACTGAAAGTCCCCCATGCTATTCCCTGTACTGGTAAGTGGTGAACTGAAAGTCCCCCTTGCTATTCCCTGTACTGGTAAGTGGTGAACTGAAAGTCCCCCATGCTATTCCCTGTACTGGTAAGTGGCGAACTGAAAGTCCCCATTGCTATTCCCTGTACTGGTAAGTGGCAAACTGAAAGTCCCCCATGCTATTCCCTGTACTGGTAAGTGGCAAACTGAAAGTCCCCCATGCTATTCCCTGTACTGGTAACGTGGTGAAATGAAAGTCCCCCGTGCTATTCCCTGTACTGGTAAGTGGTGAACTGAAAGTCCCCCTTGCTATTCCCTGTACTGGTAACGTGGCAAACTGAAAGTCCCCCATGCTATTCCCTGTACTGGTAACGTGGTGAACTGAAAGTCCCCCTTGCTATTCCCAGTACTGGTAACGTGGTGAACTGAAAGTCCCCCTTGCTATTCCCTGTACTGGTAAGTGGTGAAATGAAAGTCCCCCATGCTATTCCCTGTACTGGTAACGTGGTGAACTGAAAGTCCCCCATGCTATTCCCTGTACTGGTAAGTGGTGAAATGAAAGTCCCCTATGCTATTCCCTGTACTGGTAAGTGGTGAACTGAAAGTCCCCCTTGCTATTCCCTGTACTGGTAACGTGGTGAACTGAAAGTCCCCCATGCTATTCCCTGTACTGGTAAGTGGTGAACTGAAAGTCCCCCATGCTATTCCCTGTACTGGTAAGTGGTGAACTGAAAGTCCCCCTTGCTATTCCCTGTACTGGTAAGTGGTGAAATGAAAGTCCCCTATGCTATTCCCTGTACTGGTAAGTGGTGAACTGAAAGCCCATTGCTATTCCCTGTACTGGTACTTGGTGAACTGAACGTCCCCCATGCTATGCTATGCTGTGCTGTGCTGTGTTGATGCGCCACCACCACCACGGCAGTGTCTATCTACGGGGAGTTTGGGGTGCCCATGGACTACGACATCCCTCCCCTGGACCCAGTTCTCCCCGCAGACCACGGGCTGCTGGTCCCCGCAGAGGACGCAGAAAACTGCAACTTTGACACCCTCCTCCCTCCTCCCTCCGACCTCCTGCTCCCTCCCCCTGCAGGTACCTAGCTGCCTGCCTACCTGCCTGCAGGATGGATTTGCCGTTGGTGTCTTACCTTTGCGTGGCCTTGGTTGATTTGGTGCCAGACTTGTCCACAGGCTTTTTTTTTTTTTTTTTTTTTTTTTCGATTGTCCTGCCTTCCAGCCACCCGCATGTTCCACCCCCCTTCCACCCTGCATTCCACCCCCTACCCCTGCGTTCCAAATCCCACCCCCACCCCACGTTCCACCTCACCCACCATGCCAACTTCCAAGTTTTGTTGTTGTTGTTTGTGACACAAGAAGCAGGTAGTAAAAAGGAAGGAATTGATTATGGGTCATGCTGCACTGTGTTGACTTGTTCTCTCCAAGGAGAGCAGTTTGAATTTCACACAGAGAAATCTGTTGTTACAACAAATATAAAAACAAAAAAAACAACAACCGAAGAAACGAAGAAAATTTTAAGATCACAGTGCAATACAACACAAAACAAAGCACCCTCTGAATTATTTATTTATCTCCCTGGTCATCCCCCCCCACCCCCCCCCCCCACCCACACACCTCACTCCCCTCACCTCCACCACACCTGCCTTTCTGATCATTTCATTTGTCTCCCCACCCCTGACTTCCCCAACCCCTCTCCTCTCCCCCCCCCCACTCCCCCCACCCACACACCTCACTCCCCTCACCTCCACCACACCTGCCTTTCTGATCATTTCATTTGTCTCCCCACCCCCTCACCCACACACCTCACTCCCCTCACCTCCACCACACCTGCCTTTCTGATCATTTCATTTTGTCTCCCCACCCCTGACTTCCCCAACCCCTCTCCTCTCCCCACCCACCTCCCCCACAAGACTTCCCATCCTTTTCCAGCCTGTGGACAATGCTGGTGCTAGACTTGTGCCAGAGAGCCCTCTGTGTCAGAAGAGTACACCCCATCCGGTGATGATGTTCATCGTGTGCAGTGTTGTGCTGTAACTGCATGACGCCACACATCTGTGTATTTTTATTTTTAATTTTTATTTTTTTTTTTTAGAAAAAAATGGCGCTCCTGTTTTTTTTTGTTTTTTTTTCCTTTTTTTTTTTTATCATTCTTTTTAATTTTTCTTTAAAAGAATTTTATTTTGTTTTATTTTTTGGTTTGATAAAACAAGGTTTGCTTTTTTGTGTGCGGTTTGCAAATGGAGTTATTTCTTATTTTATCTGTGCATATTTCTGGGATCTGTATAAAAAAATAAATAGATAGATAAAAAGACGTTTTGGATTTTTGTCATGAAATTAGCGATGTAACAGCAGTAACATTCAGTTCAATTTAACAACAAAAAAAAAAAAAAAAGAAAAGAAAGGGAAAATAATGATTTATACTGATTTTGCAGTAAAAATCAGTCTTCTCTTTATCATATATATTTCATGTGGTGCATTCAGTTTAGCAGCAATGTTGATCTGGTCACAACATTAACATGGATCTTGGTGACAACATGGCATCAGATGAACTTGCCTGATCCATATCAACAACAACAACTAAAAAAAAAAAAGATATTAAACCTCTAAATGAAATCCACAACTTATGGACATGTTGTTGGGATGTTTCTCGATAGCTTCAAAACCCACAAAAGTTAGCTTGCCTCAGCGATAAACAGTTCCTGGGCCTGATTGGAGGAAATAGGAAAATCATAGCCATAACAGACAGTATATTTTTGTGCAATTATCTTTTCTAATAGTAATCATTAAAAAAGAAAAGAATACTGGTTGTTTATTATTATTATTATTGTTGTTATTGTTGTTGTTGTTGTTGTTAAAGCTTGACAAAAGTCTGGTCTTGGCATTTGATTTGGAATGCTCTTAGAAAATAGGCTTGACCTTGGTTGTTGTTGTTGTTTTATGTGTTTTTTCTTCTTCTTTTTTAATGTGTGTGTGTGTGTGTGTGTGTGTGTGTGTGTGGATGGATGGATGGATGGATGGAATGCATGTTTGTGATGCAGATGCTGCGTGACCATAGGAGTGTGTTATGTCCCACCCCCTGATTTGTTTTTGTTTTTCTCTCCTGGAATGTTATTCCTTGATAAGGGTGTTGTGGCATGTGCATTTGTGCATTTCTCTGTCTGTCTGTCTGTCTTTCCCTCTCTCTCTCTCTTTCTCTCTCTCTTAATGCATGTGTGTATCTGTGAATCATTGTTGTCTTTCCCCCCCCCCCCCCTGTTTTTGTGTTTGTTGTGTTTTTGTTTTGTTTTTTGGTTGTGTGTGTGTGTGTGTGTGTGTGTGTGTGTGTGTGTGTGTGTGTGTGTGTGTGTGTGTAACACCTGGAGTTAGTTTAAAGTCTTAACTACATATCTTGTTGTTTTGCTGCCTTTAACAAGTTATCAGTGGAATTGTCTCTCTTTGCACTGTGCTTGTTTTTTTGTTTTTTGTTGTTGTTTTTTTTGTCCAGGTTTTGTATGTTAAAAAAAAAAGTTGTTGTTGTTTGCTGATTTTTTTTTCTGAACAGTTTTCCCCTCTTGCTAATTAAGGTGATGGTAAACAACTTCTCTGATTGATTGATTGTAAACAACTTCTCTGATTGATTGATTGTAAACAACTTCTCTGATTGATTGTTTGGGAATTATGTCTGAAGATCGTTGCAGCCTTCTGTTCTGGGCTGTTTCACTTTCTGTTGATCTAAAAATTCTGACCTACACCCCGTCTCTCTCTCTCTCTTTGACTCTTTCTCTATCTCCCTCTCTGTTCCAGACTGTTTCACTCTCTGTTGATCTAAAAATTCTAACATACCCCCCCCCCCCCCCCAGCCCCCTTCTCTTTCTTCCCCCTCCTCTCTCTCTCTCTCTCTCTCTCTCTCTCACACACACACACAACACAACACAACACAACACAACACAACACCACACCACACCACACCACACCACACCACACCACATCACAACACACACACACACACACACACACACACCACACCACACCACACCACAACACAACACAACACAACACACGCACACCACACAACACCACACACACACACACAGAGAACACTGTATCATCCACTCTTATCTGATCTGTCTAGTCCCTTCCCATGGCAGCAGATGAATTAGTCATCAGGACAAAATACCTTGCACCTTAGTCAGCTGTGCAATAATTCATCAGGACAAAAACACCCTTCATAGTTCATGGACAGAACAACAACAACAACAAAATCACCATGCTATTGTGGGAAATCGCCTGGCTGGAAAATCAGACAGTGTTCTATGGTCCCTGTGTCTATGTCTGTGTCTGTTTTCGTGTGTGTGTGTGTGTGTGTGTGCGCGTGTGCGTGTGTATGTGCGTGTGCACGTGCATGTGAGTTGGGCATGATAGATTGGGTTGAAAATGAATGATTGTACATCCTTTTTTTCATCTTTATTTGTCTCTACACACACACACACACACACACACACACACACACACACACACACAATATCTCTTTCTCTTTCTCTCTTACACACACACACACACACACACACACACACACACACACACACACACAATCTCTCTTTTCTCTTTCTCTCTTACACACACACACACACACACACACACACACACACACACACACACACACACACACACACACACACACACACACACACACAATCTCTCTTTTCTCTTTCTCTCTTACACACACACACACACACACACACACACACACACTCACATACACACACACTATCTCTCTTTTCTCTTTCTCTCTTACACACACACACACACACACACTCACACTCACACTCACATACACATACACATACACATACACACACAAATGCACTAGTGGACACTGCTGTTGAACACACACAAAAAAACAACAACAACAGTGATTGAGTAGATTGAATAGAGGGGAAGTAAGTAAAAGAAACATATGCCACAGGATGCATTGTCAACTGTAGCAAGAAAAATCCAGACTTGTGTTAACAACATCCCTTCACTACTTAACAAAGTCACATTGTCCATCTTAATGAAAACATACAAAGAAAGAACTGTGCATGAATGGGGTTTTTGTTTGTTTGTATTTTTATTTGTTTATTTATTTCCTGTTTAATAAAAAGAATAATCAAAATGGAGCGTCTCCAAATGGTCAGTCTTTCAGGACAAGCCAGTCTGTTCATGATTATCCCATCTTAGTATTATGGACAGAGTTGTGACATCTCTTACATAATTATGTGTGTGTGTGTGTGTCAGTGATTTGTTGCTCATATGCCACTGTGTCTTCATCTTAAAGATGAGTTGACATCAGCAGTACCAGCTGCTGTGGCGGAGTGGTTAGCGTTGGAGAACGATAGGGAGAACATGGGTTTGAGCCCCATCATTTTCGGCACCATGGCCGGGCGACTCCTACCCAGAGTTGCGTGTGCTATGGGCTGGAATGGGAAGACTAGGACCACACAGTCCAGGGTCATATGCTTCACAGGTTGTCCTTGAGAGTGTTGCTCAAGTTTCCTGACCAGCACTTGCCTGTGTCTGTATCAGTCAGCCTGGCTGACACTGGGATATATATATATATATATCACGAGGGTACAGTTTTGTCAGGTGGTCCCATACCAAAAAAAAGGACCTCTGCCCATTTCAGCATCATCATCACCTCCATCATCATTCATCATCATCATCAACATATAGAAAACAGTATGTCCCTAATTCTGGGACCAAAAAAAAAAAAAAAGAGAGAGAGAGAAAGTTACATCAGAAACAGAGATGTTTTGAAGCAATGAACTTGACAGTTCTCATGGAGCCGAAAATTGAAAATTGAAAGTTGTTGATTAACTCATCCAGTGTTTTCATCTGGAACACAGGGGAGAGGAGTGTGAGGGGGTGGTTGTGAATGCCATGTTACACGAATGTGTGTTATGGTTTGTTTGTTGTTTTGTTTTTTTTGCATGCCAGGGTCTCCAGAGCCACACATCCCCACCCCAGACTATGACCCGGACACTCCTAAGGCCGAGCGCAACTCGTTTGTCTTTGTGGAGAAATTCAGAGACGTTATCTCGCACATTAATACCATAGGTAGCTTCTTGCCCTGCCCTGTGTAGAGACGTTTTCTGGTACATTAATAACACAAGTAGTTTCTTGCCCTGTGCTCTCTTTTCTTTCTGTTGCCAGCTTCTCAGTGTACAGTGACAGGTCAGGCAGATGTAGTCCTGACATTGACGGCAGTTTTCCATCGTCTCTAGCTGTGATCGCTGCCATCACAGGTGCTTGGAAGGAAACAAGTGCTATTTTTGTTGTTGTTTGTAACTCTTTTTTTTTTCTTTCTTTTTTAAAAATTCAACAAGTATTGTTGACCATAGAAAGAACAGAACAGTAGGAAAACTCACACATAAGCACTCAGCAACAGCACAGACCCTTTCACTTCTGAAGAAAAGGACGGTAACCTTTCCCAGAACCATTGTGGTAATGTGTTCTAAAGTTGTATGTCTAGGGTTTTCGGCTATTGGTCTTTGGTAGTTTTACTTTGTGGTGTGTACAAAGCTGTAGCTGACATGGTTTTAGAGGAGACTGACAGTGAAGAGGAACAAAATGGGAAGAAAAAAAAATTAATACTTGCATTTGGAAGTATTAACAGGTGGATTATTATGTGATACTTGCATTTGGAAGTATTAACAGGTAGATTATTATGTGATATTGCATTTGGAAGTATTAACAGGTGGATTATTATCCACCATATCAAATTTCCAAACTCGGTACCCTTCACAGAGGAAATCAGATAACAACCTCAAGGAAGTTTTCAGAAACAGTCAGAGGTGATCAGAATTCACTATTCCAGTCCAAATGCATCATTTCGTCGTTCAGAATTCAAGAGTCCAGTCCAAATGCAACGTTTCGTATTGAAGGAAAAGGATGAATGCAGTTTATTTAATTCTGTCACACATGCTGGTGATTGGAGACATGTAGCTGAAGTATAAATCTTCACATTTGAACGTTGTCATGGTATAAATTTTCACATTTGAATGTTATCATTTAAAATGAATGAATAAAAAGGTAGGGGAGGAGGAGGAGGAGGATGGAGATTTAAATGAACTTCATGAATTCTGTGCGTGTTTTGGTTTAACACATTGTTCCCTTCCAAGTACCTGTGATGACAACTGATGTTGCTGTATATACTTACTAACATGGTGGTTTCCTGGAGAGATTGTATCCACCTCACCTTTCAAAATGAAAGCGTGTTGTCAGTATAATTTGGTTAACCTTTCTAGACATTCATATGTTCTTTGTAACATAACTAACCTCCCGTATTACAGATGTATTCCAGTGTCATGAGAAACTGTTCAGAGTTTTTAAAAAAAAAGGGGTGGGTGGGTGCGTGGGGGTGATTCATCCTATGGTCATAGAACGAAGGTAAGTTACTTCTCAAAGCAAGATGAAGAACCTTACCTGTGTTCAGTGTATGTCCAAACACTGAGTGAACCAACTACCCTTTTTTAAAGTTCTTTCACTCTGGCCTGTTGTCTGTGTTTTATTTTATTTTATTTATTTATTTTTTTCATTTGTCATCAAATAGTGGTTTATTGTGTTCTGCCCAGTTGATATATTTACTAAGTGTGTGCCTGTACCATTAGTGTTCTGTGAACCTCTGCGAAGACCGCTTGACTGTAAGTGTCATACATACCACTTACCTGTCCGCACAGAGAAGGCTAGACTCATGACTGGCTTATTGTCTGTACACAGGTGTAGAAAGTCACTGTTTCACACGTGCAACAAAGCAAAAATGAACAGTGAATTTCTGTACCTGTGTACAGACAATGGTTTCTCCTCTGCAGTGGGTTTGTTTACAGTTCAGTCTTTTGTGAAGGACTATGACTTGCAAACCACTCTCAAAACAAGAGAGGCAAGGCCTTCAAGACTCACTTGTGATACACTTTAAAAAAAAAAAAAAAAAAAAAAATCTAATCGTTAAAATGTGTTCTGTATTTGTTATTATAAAGCTTCGCGTTAAAAAAAAAAAAGAAAAAAGAAAAAAAAAGTCCTAACCAGATTCGAATTAAGTCCCCTAGCATTAATTACAGAGTAATTTCCCTTTTTTACTATCTGCACCAAAAACATTTGCAAAATAAATAAAACTTCCATGCTTAGCAAAAGAAGTTCCTGTTTGAACAAAAAAATGATAATAATGACTGCTCTTGTTGTTGGCTCAGAATATCAGATCAAAGTGCCAAGGTTAGAGAATACAAAAAATATAAATATAACAGTAAATGCAGTTTGCATATAATTAGGCTTCATTTTTTTATTTTTTGTGCCCATCCCAGAGGTGCAATATTGTTTTAAACAAGATGACTAGAAAGAACTGAATTTTTCCTATTTTTATGCCTAATTTGGTGTCAACTGACAAAGTATTTGCAGAGAAAATGTCAATGTTAAAGTTTACCACGGACACACAGACACACACACACACACAGACAACCGAACACCGGGTTAAAACATAGACTCACTTTGTTTACACAAGTGAGTCAATGAGGAGGCTAGATTGCACTGGCTCTTAGTGCTGCAGCCTTAGGGGCTTGTTGACCTTTGGGAACCATCTCAACACAGCCTATTGTCCTAAAACCCCTTTGGCTGAGAGAATGGGGATGTAACTTGAGCAAGACACTCTCCACTGTAATCAGAATCTAGCGCAGATTGTCAGGACAACAGTTGCTTCCTCTGCTGTCCTGGTTGTCCTAGTCTGATACAGCTGACTGTCGTACACTGTGTTCATGGACAATAAACCAGTCTTGAGGGTCAAAAGGACATTGTACAGTTAGCCTGTCGTGATGATGTGTGCTCCTGTTTGCAGGTATTTTCATATAATAGATGTAGATTTTTTTACCAGTGACCGCTGTCCATACAAGGGTATAATGAAAAATAATACACTGAACCTGTCTTGAGGTTGAGGGGTAGTTGGGGTTGGGGTGGTGGTGGTGGTGGTTGTAATGATTATTGAAAAGTTCTCCTTACCTTGGTGTCAAAGGTGTCATCATGACATATTGTCATTTGAAAAATGAATGATTTACAAGGTAGGAGAGGAGGTTGCAGGAGATTTAAATGGACTTCATGAATTCTGTGTGTGTTTGGGTTTCAGATATTGTTCACTTATTAGTACCTGTGATGACAACTGATGTTGCTGTAACTAAGTACATGCATACTAACATTGTGGTTTCCTGAAGGGATTGTATCCACCTCTCAAAATTACAACATAATATTTATTGATTTATGAATTATTATTGAAAGATTCTCCTCTCCTGGGTGTCATGGAATTGTTTTTGCTGTTGTTTAAATCTTATCTGTGTTCACTATGGATTCGTACTGAGTAAATTCTGTACAGACAGGGGTACTTATGTAACTGACTTTTCAGAATATGTATTACTACAGCAGTGTAAGAACTTATAGTGAGTGTGTGGAAGAAATAGGGGATGTTTACTATGATTGTGAGTGTTGTGTACTTTAACATCTTTGAGAAAATAAGTATCATATGTTTAATCCCTCTGAATTATGTAGTGCAAACTAGGTAACACATTTGACCTTATATATTCATAAACAATACATGTCCTTGATGTGTGAGTTTTATGCATGACTTCACATAAAAAGAGCCCCAAATCTAAAGGTGATACAATGCATACATTAGTCAGTCAAATTATGCAGTATATCTCTGTAAATACAATGATACAAAGTTTCCAATTTCATGGCCATATCATTTTTTTTCTGCAATTTTTAACAGTGATATTTATCTTTTGAATAGGTTTTGGTGTGTGAAGCATTTGATTTTGAGTGTCACATGTATTTACTTTTTTACACTTTGTAGAAGATAGCTTGCAAGACTTGGGAACACCTTACATGCTTATGATCATAATTATACCACTAACAAACACAACAATTTATAGTTTTCAGACACAGGAAATATAGAAAAGAAGTAGTATTGGTATCCTTGGGCCATTGCTTTTTTCTTTCTTTATCATTCTTCTTTTTCTCCTCCATAGTCAATATTCATAGAAGAAGCTTTATGTATATACCTTGAAACATTGAACTGTAATATGCAAAAGCATATCAGCTACCATTAGCTTCCCATGGTCTCTTTGTTACACATGTTCTCATCTTAGGAAAGAACTTGGATTGAAACTTTTTTGTCTGGGTAATTTTTGGAAAAAATCTTTTGATTTTTTTTTTTCCATCTCCTTTTATTGTTCTGTTCCTTATGTATTTGGGATTGTGTATGTTTTAGTAAACAGTTCTCTCTCTGTCTCTCTGTCTCTCTATCTCCTTCCTCCCTCCCTCTCTCTCCTTCCAGTCTCTCTCCTCTTCTGTCTACCTCGCCCTCATTCTCTCTGTCTCTCCCTCCAGGAAAGTGGTCTTTGTCTTTTCTGTTTCCATTATCAGCAGGGAATACTACAAATTCTGGCAGTGGAACAACATGCTGATACTTTTTCCCCCAAGTTTCTTTTAGTTCTGAGGTATTTACGGTCAGTTATGTCTGATGTGACATGAATTTAGTCTCCCGAATGAAAACGGTGGTATGCGATGTATTACTTTTTCGTCGCACTCACAGAAGACGTCCCTTTGTGAAATCTGGGGCTTCTCTCCCCAGAGAAGAGCACATTGCCACAGTGCAGTGTCAACTTTGTTTTTCTTTTTTCCTATCTGGAAGTCTTATTTGTTTAACCATCAGTTTGGAATTTTGTACACATTTTTTCCCCGGAGACAACCAATTTATTGCCATGGGTTCTTTTACCAGCTCAAAGTGCATGCTGCACCCAGGGCCTTTGTCATCTCATCAGAAAGACTACCACCCGGTCCACCCCTCAAGGTCGGTCGGGGGAGGGACATTAAAAGTCCTGGTCCGTACATGACTCAAACTCACGCATACCTGCTTCCAAGTCGGGCACTTTACCACTTGGCAAAGTGCTCCACTATGACAAATGTGAACACACCTTCAGTGTTTACTGCCATGTCAGACATCATGCCTGAGGCTGATACTTGTTAGATGTTGATGATATTCAGCAAGTTGTCTGTATGAAAATGGGATTGGTGTATAATCTGTGCAATGCTGGATTCATCGTCATGAAGGTTGGAAATAGGTCTGGTCCAATATTTCATGAACTCGAAATTTGGTGTTTGTGTCATTCAAAACACAGACACATAAACAGAGAGAGAGAGAGAGAGAGATACACACGCACGCACGCACACACTCACGCATGCATGCACGCACGCGCACGCACACACATGTGTATGTCTGTGTATTACATATGTGTGTGTGCATGTGCCAACAGAAACACAGAGAAGAAGAAGAACACATTCTATAAATCCGTGCTGACAGTTTGCATACATGTACATATTAAACTTGTACGGATTTGTAGTGTGACATTTGTGTAGACATTGTGGGTTTCAGCATTTTACACACTCTTGCGTAGCCTGTTCTATACACGGAAATGACACTAACAAACGGACAAGCACACATTTTTCTTCATACTGTTTTTGTGATTGTCTGTCTTTCTGTCGTGGAAAGTTTATGAAGACAGCATGCGGTGTGCTCCATCATTCTGGATTGTATTTTGAAACTTTTGTGTGTTGCCTCACTCAGTTGAGTTATCTTGTTGTTTTTTTCATGTGGTTATTTGTTGCATGAGCTATGTGTTTTACTTGGAGAACCGTGAAGTTAACTTTTAAGCAAGCAACATAATGTGTAGAATTAACATGTCAGCAGAAGCTTATTATCTGAAGATGTAAAATTTACATGTAAAAAAAAAAAAAAAGAGAAAAGTTTGATGTCTAAAGGTGTAAAATTAACATGTTAGCAAAATGCTTTTCCTTTTTGCATAACATCTGTAGCTCAGAAATTTATATGCAAGCTAAATGCTTTATGTGTGCGTGCAATTAACCTGAAAGTTTCAAACGCTACTTTGAAATCAGCATTGTCATTTTAACACATTGATGGTTTTGGATGTTAGAAGTGAACATTGTGTGGATAATATAACTTGGCATGTTTCAGGCCTAAAAAACTGAAAAGTGTACATAATATATGAACTCATAAGGTAAACTGAGCCAAATGTGAAAGGTCTTTTGAAGATGAAATAATTTTTCGTGCAAGTATTGAGTTCTCATAGCTGTGATTCTTTTGAATGTATGGTTTTATAGCTCCAGTTCTTACAAATGTGATGTTTCATTTTCATTCTTGATTTACAGTGAAAAATGTGTTGTATATGATAATCAATTCTAGAATTACAGTGACAGTGTGTATATCTGAATTTGTGAATTACAGTGAAAATATGTAAATATGATTTTATCAGTCAAAGCTATTGAAATTGTTCAGAGTGGTTGTTTTGTTAAGTGAACTTTGACCTTGCACAGTGGAACATAGAGACAGATGTTTTCTTGTAGTTAAAATGAAAAACACACAGGTTTTTCAGTTGACTTTTATTGCGCTCAGGGCCGTTCTACTTGTCTGTCTGGCTGTGTCTCTTTCCCTCCCTCTGTCTGTCTGTCTGTCTCTGTCTCCTTTCTCTGTGTCTGTCTGTCTGTCTCTGTGTCCTTTTCTCTCTTTGTCTCCCCTGTTTCTCATCACTCTTTCTCTCCCTTTCTCTCTTTCTACCTCTCTCTGTCTCTGTCTCTCTCTCATTCAGATTGTCGCTCCTAACCTCCTTTCCATTCCACACTCAAAAGGTACATTCTACATACCAGGCTCAAGCGTGGCATCAGGCATAAATAGCATGTTTTATTTATGATTTTTTTTTTTTTTTTTTTTTTTTTTGTAAATGAATAAATACATATTTTCTGTGTACTGTTCAGTGACTCCAAAAGGATGGTGTCTCACCTGATGATGCTTTGTCCTGACGTACAGAGGAGCTGTATTCTGAGGTGCCAGAACCGGTGCCGGATTATCACGAGGATGAGGATTCCAACGACTTTCCCCCTCCTCCCCCACCCATCGTTCAGGACGACCCAGAGCCGACATCCCCCACTGACACCACCACCACGGCCACCCCCACTGTCATTGGTGTACGCAACGGGGCAGTGAGCTCCCCTGAGGAGGAAGGGGAGCAAATCCAGCCCAGGAAGCTGTTCAACCCCTGTGTGGTTTCAAGGGAGCGCCAGGCGCTGCACAAGGAACTTCTGCTCAACTACAAGTTGTGAGTGAGAGGAGTGCGTGCGTGCGTGCGTGTGTTGGCATGTGGCGTGAGAGGCAGCCCATGGCGAAGGAAGGCGGGGCCCAGCCCTCTCCTCCCGCTGTTTTAACCTTCCCCCAACCAAAGTCAGGTATCCCCCCCAGCCCCCCACCCCCCAACACCCCCGTTCACACCTGGATGGAGTAAGGAAAATCAGAGTTGGTTGTTTTTTTTTAACGCCTGTTTCTTAATGCAGTCGAACCCTGATCACTGGTGGACACTGGATCAGAAATCCAAACACCTTCCTGATTCTGCTACGCTTTACCCTAACCCCCACCCCCCCCTCACCCCTTCCTCCTCTCACATCCTAACAGATCATGATCATGAATTTGCATCAGAGAAGAAAATTGACTTTCGGTCACCGTTTATGGCACTCTGTCTGTGGTGTTGTAGGAATTTTCCTATCACAAAATTATTTAATTCATGTGCAGTTGTCATGATTGGATGGTTTGTTTATTTTCCTTTCAGAAAAGTATAGGACAAGGTTATATATACTTTCTTTGGCTTGTTTACAAGCAAGAATTTTTTTCTTAATCATAACCCTTCATGACCAGAACATCCTGTGGCAAATAGTTGTCACTGAGCATGAGATAGATAGGCTTGGCACTGAAAAGTTTAAAGAACAAATATGTAGCACAGGGAGCTTCTGTATGATGACAAGATCAATTGTTACAAAGAAGACTTGTCTCCCTTTGCACTTCTTGGGCCGACATACCCAGATGATTATGATTACAGTGTATGCCTGATGATGACAATGACGATAATGACAACAATGTTGTAGTTAGTGACAGTGATGACAATGATCATGACAACAGTGATGTTGATGACGATGTTTCAGGTATTAACGGTGATGATGATGATGATGACGACAATGACGTTGACAACAATGTTGCCGTTAGAGACAATTATGACAATGATGATAATGACATCAATGTTGCAGTTAGTGATAGTGATGATATTGACAATGTTGTGGTTAGTGACATTGATGATAATGTTGATAGCGATGATGCAGATAGTGACAGTGATTATAATAATAATAATGACGACAATGTTGCGGTGAGTGACAATGATGATAACACTGTTGCTGTTAGCGAAAGTTACGATAATGAGGACGATGATAATGCTGCTATTAGAGACAATGATGAAAATGATGATGACAGCAGAGTCACAGTTAGTGACAGTGATGGTGATGATGATGACGACGACGGTGTTTCAGAGGCAAGGACGTGCTGCAGAAGCCAGAGCTGAACAAGATCCTGGCCAAGCGGAAGGACACCCAGAAGCGGAAGGAGTGGGAGGAGATGCAGGCCAACAAGCGCACCAGTCTGGAGCTGAGGCTGGAGGAGCAGGCCAACAGGCTGAAGGAGAAAGAGGTGACTGTGGCAACCACGCCCACGCCATCGCACATGCACGCACACATAGACGCATGTATCCGCATGCACACACACATGCATGCATGCGCATGCACGCATTGTTTGGAAGATTTTGTCAAAAATTGCTGCCAAAAATGCCATAGCATATAGGAGTGATTCGGTCTCTTGTTCTGTATCTGTTTATTATTATTCTGTTTTGCTTTTTGTGTGTGGCACATGTATGTAACTTTGCATGCGTGTCTTATAAACTTTGTTACGGTTTAATTGACATTAAAATTGATTCTGATTCTGACTCCTGCATGCTTGCACACACACACACACACACACACACACACACACACACACACACACACACAGACACACACACAGACACACACACAGACCACACAGACACACTCACACACACACACACACACACACACAGACACACACACAGACCACACACACACACACACACACACACACTCACACACACACACACACACACACACACACACCCCGTGCAACACACACACACACCCCGTGCAACACACACACACACACACACACACACACACCCCGTGCACCACACACACACACACACACACACACACACACACACACACACACACACACACACCCCGTGCAACACATACACACACCCACACCCCCCGTGCAACACACACACACACACACACACACACACACACAGACACACACACACACACACACACACACACACACACACACACACACACACACCCCGTGCAACACACACACACACACACACACACACACACACACACACACACACACACACACACACACACACACACACACAGAGAAAGCAAACTTCCTTTGTTTCCCCTTCCCTGTTTCCCTTTCCCATAGCAGCCTGAATTCCAGAGGATGTTCATTTGTTTGGAATTCGCTGCTGGAGGCCACAATTAAGGTTGGCAGGAAGGAAATGCCTTTTTTATGCTGAGTTAGCATCTGTGTGTCTGTCTGAAGAGGAATAATGGCACTGAAAATGTCAAAGCATTTGACAGTGGAAAATATGAGCTGGCCCAGTGTGGTGAGTGAGCTGTGAATTGAGCAAACCTGACACCGTATTGGCTGAGATTTGGTCTTGCAAATGGGAGCAGCATTTGAATCATTACCAGCACTCCAGAAAGCTTAGACAAATCGTTTTTTTTTCAGAACTCATTGGAGCAGTTGTTATTTTCGTTCATTTGAAAGATAACTACCACCACCCCCCACCTACCCCACCCCACCCCACCCCACATACACACACAAATGGTTTACATGTCTATATTTGAGCAGGCACTTTCCTGTCAGTTTTAATCATAGAATAAAAAGGACATAACTGGTCAGTGCACATGACTGCTGGGTTGTTTCTGCTCTTGATTAGCAACTATTATTTAAAGTCCACTAAACCAGATAAGCTGCCGTTTCTTTTGTCATGCTGTTTTACTATGCGTTATTTAATCTAACTAATAGCATGTGTGTATCTCAGTCCATTGAAATTTCATTCGCTGTCATGTGGGCTGCTGGTTAGCAGTTAGAACTGATGCAGGGGAATAAGGTCTTTTTAGCATAATCTTGAATGCCCTGCTAACATTATTTTAGTTTCTCTTGGACTGGTTTTAAGAACTGGCAGGTATTCAGCCCTGAAATGGCCCCATTATGGTCAGTTGGGTTAGAAGCAGCATGGTTTGACTTGCTGTCATAACTTGCAGCTGTCCACAAATTCCAGGCCTCAAAATTCAAGAGAGGTAATCCAGTTTTGCTTCTGGTCATGTCAAGTCCAAATCTGGAGCCAGAATTGCTTCAGTCTGAATATTTACTCATCAAGCAGCTGAACTGCGGAGAGAAAAATAATGCTGATAAGGTATTTGTATTGGTTAGCTTGGAACAGAATAGTTAATTCAGCCATGAAGTAAATCTTCAACTTTCCATCCACATGTTACACGTGGGGCTGTTACCTGTCAGGACTTGATACTGTAACATTTGTGTGAGGCTGCAGTTTTGCCATGTCCTATGTGCTATCACATTGCAAAAGGCCGCAGATTGTGTGATGTTTTATTTTGTGACAAACCAGAAGATACAGATCATGCCTGGTGTGTGTGTGTGTATGAAGAAGCTCAGCTGCAGGTATTGGCTGTGTTACTGTTTGTGACATTTCATGAAGGTTGCAATTTATGCCAGAATCACTTTCTGTAGCATTTTGTAAAGGCTACAGCATGTTTGTGTGTGTGTGTGTGTGTGTGTGTGTGTGTGTGGTCATTACTGTGACATTTTCTAAAGCAGCTGCACAGACAACAAATTTATGAGATAGAATTTCAGGTTCCTTTTTGATAGTTGGGCCATTAGTACTGTAAAGCAATACACACATGTAATCACCGGCATTATCATGGACCAAAACTAGAAACTTACAGTTAAGTGCAGCAAAAGGGGGGCTGCCTATCCATTAATGCAGACAGTTAATTTCAGAATTATTTAATAAACTTGCAAAGTAAATGAATACAGTGAACTAGATGATGAACAGTAGCTACGTAAACCAACAAGCTTTACATCTGGCAGCATACTGTACATGCATTTCCGTTCACCACCCTTCCTCCCTCTCTCACCGTTCTTTCCATCCCTGCGTCGTTCAGTGAACCTCGTTCACCAGTCTCTGTATCAGTGGCCTAGTGGTAAAGCACCCCCGTAGGGTGCAAGAGAATCTGAGCGCACAGGATCGAATCCCACACTTGGCAGCATATTCTCCCCTTCTGCTAGACCGTGAGTGGTGGTCTGGACACTAATCATTCGGACAAGACGATAAACTGAGGTCCCATATGTAGCATGCACTAAGAGCATGTAAAAGAACCCATGGCAACAAAAGGGTTGTCCCTGACAACATTCTGTAGAAAAACCCACTTTGGTAGGAAAACAGATACACTAGCAAGTAGAAAAAAAAAAAGAAAAGGGTGGTGCAGCACTGAAGTGGTGCACTCTCGGCGTGGAGAGCAGCCCTGTTTCACACAGAAAAACCTGTTGTGACAAACAGTGATACAAATAGATACAATAGAATACAATACAATAGTGATCATAATGGAATGCATTACAATACAATGATTGTCACAATATGATACAGTGATTATCACAGTACAATACTGTACAACAGTTATCGCAGTGCTATGCGTTAGAATACAGTGTTGTCACAGTACAATAATTATCACAACACAATAATTCTCACAATACAATACGGTACAAATTTATCGCAGTGCAATGCATTACAATACAATGTTGTCTCAGTACAATAATTCTCACAATACAATAATTCTCACAATACAATACAGTACAATACAGTATATTACATTATGATGTCACAATACAATCATCATCACAATACAATGCAGTACAACAGTTATCACAGTGTGATACATTACTATTCAATAATTATCACAATACAATACAATAATTCTCACAATACAATACAGTATAATATAGTACAATACAATACAACAATTATCACAATACAACAATTATCACAATACAATACAGTAATTTTCACAATACAACAGTAATTATCACAATACAATTATTATCGCAATACAATACAATAATTATTACAATACCGTAATTATCACGATACAATACAACAGTAATTATCACTATGCAATGATCATCACAATACAGTACAATAATTATCACAATACACTATCTTCTGCTGTTTCAGGAAACGGACAAGATGAAGACCATCAGCGAGGATGAGAAGCAGCCGGAATTTGTGCAGATGCATCGACGAATCACCCACAAGACCCCCACCTCCCCCCCTACATGACAGGCTGTCCGTGTGTCCTCAAGTGTGTTCGCTGCCTGCGTGCGTGTGTGTGCTGTCGTCACCCCCCTTCACCCAAACAACTGTCACAAACATTGTGTACCAGCAGGACAGTACATGCTGCTTTTCTACTGACAAGTGACGCATTGTGTAAGGGTAGGGTGAAAAAAGACAAACAACAAAGAAGAAGAAAGAAGGAAAGAAACAACAATAAACCAGACTTCCAGGATTGCAAAAAAAAAAAAGTTCTTGAGTATTTATTTGTTGAAAGAAAAAAGTTGGGGAAGAAAGGGAAAACTTTGGTTTTTGTGTAAGTGAATCATGTGTGTGTAGAATCAGTGACATTGCAAAACAATCATTTAGGATGTTACAGGCATTTAGTCAAGTCAAAAGCCTTTCTTTCAACCCCTCACCCCCACAACTCCCATCCCCACTCCCCTTTCTCTCAGTCCCCTTTCGTTTTTGTTTTTTTTTTTACCATTATTTTCACATGAAGAGAGTAGACAGAAGTGTGGTATGAGTAGCATGCAAGCCGTCACATTTGCTTTTATGCTCCATCATCTGTTTTCACACCCATTATGGGCTGGTCATGTGCAAGCCTGTGTGTGCACACGACAGTGAAAGACTTCATGTACAGAAGACAACCTGTTGGCAAGCTCCTCAGCAGATTCTTGCAACAGCCTGAACATGAACGATTGCTGTCTTGCTGTTTTTACACCTTCTGCTTTCTCCGACAAGTCAGGAGTCATTTTATGGTGTTCTTTTCTCCCCCTCCCCCCTCCTCCACCCCCCACCGCTCCCCGCCCCCCTCCCACCTTTTATTCATCCCTTGCCTCCTGCCTTTGCTCCACCCTAACCAGTTTAACAGGGAGTGTGCTGAACTTCAGTAAGTCATCAGAAGGCTTTGCTTTTCCAGATATATTGTTTTTACAGTGCAAAGCCACAGTACTGTCGCAATGTGAACAAAGCTTGAAGCCTAATGAAGGAGTGGATTATGGCTTGTTAAGGTTGACTGGCTTTGTTTTGAGGTCAGTTACTGTTAGAATTGAGCAGGCATTTAGAATTTGTCCTCAGAGAAATCTGCTACAACAAAGACTATATTGGGTGTGGGGAGTTCTTAATGGCTGAAACTTGAAATTGATGCGAAGGACATTTACAGCAGGTAAAACCTTAGGAAGACCCCTTGAATTTTTTGTGTTGAAGAAAAGTCTGTTATGATTTCTTTATTTAGGCTAAATGGTTTCAGCATTGTTCCTGGGGGAATTGGTGAGTTTTTGACTTGAGGTTCAGTGATTGAATCATAAAGAAGACAGGCACTGGATTGGTGCATTTGACTCGTGTATTGAAACGCCCTTTTGTAATCTGTTTCCATGAGAATTGCTATCATCGTTGGGATGTGTATTTATTCAAAGAATGTATTATTTGAATGTAACGTTCTGTGATGTCTTAGATTGTGTATAATTCCAGACTTATAATTAATATATACACAGCATGCATAATACCATTCAGAATGTCGGAGAGACATAAGCCTGGGCCAGGCTGCTTTAATTCAGTGCTGACAGTCAACTTCATCTGCTTGTTCAAGGAAAGAGTCCCTGTGCAGCTGAGGACAAAACTTGGTGATGATTGAGAAGTGGAAAGAACCACAGGTGGATCTGGAATCACGGCTTAATCACACTTTCTGTACCATGACCCAGTGGTGCAAACTCCGGTAGTCGTCTGATTCCTATCCTGTGAAAAAAATATTGCTCTGCTGGAGTTGAAAAATTGAAAGTTGCTGTGGTTAGCAACCTCCCTAAATATATCACTTCCCGTCTGTACATGAATGCAGTTCCCTCTTTTTCCGGCTTCATAAGTGGACAGAAACTCACGGAAACACTGGTTTTACATCATGCTTGCTCAGTGTGTAGACCAAGGGTTGGAAGTCGGCAAAACTTGAATCTTTTGATGGGACCAGTTCATGCAGGTTGGAAATCTGAGGAACCACTTTAATGCCAAACTTGATGATTTTTGGTATAAACTTGTGGGAATAAAAATATTGATGATGTCCTTTGGAATTGCATGTGAACCATGAAGGTTTTGCGTCTCGATTTAACCTTTTCTTAACATCATTTTGTTGCTGGATCTGTATACACATGTGCATTTAACAGCACTGTCATAAATGGAGAGGGTCCTGAAATTTCCCTGTATTTCGTCCACGTCCTTGGTTTCATTCAGTCAATGTCCATAACTCATATCTTGTACCAGATTCTCTACAAGTTCAGAGTTGGGATTCTGTTCCCAAGATGCATTTGAACCCAACTGGCTTCCAGCAATGATGAGCTGGGTGTATGATCCAGGATACTTTTTGGCAACATGTAATGTGTGTTTTTTTGTAACTATGATATGTTTGAAGATATTGTAAAGTAGTGTGTGTGTGCGAGTGTTTTGCTGTGTTCAACATAATATCATCTTCAGGGATTAAGTATTCACTGCACTGTCACTTCCCCGCCCCCCTCCAGTCCAGCTCCAGTCTCACTGTGGACTGTTCACGATCAGTTCAGCACTTGGGATGCAGTTATATTCTTTCTTCAGTACACCGTTTTGTCGTTTGTTTTGTCAGTGATACTGGTTTTGGTGTTGTCGTTGGTTCTTTTCCTCCCAGATATCACCATGTTATGATCTGTTCAGGAATTGTGTTGGTTGTAGTCTCTGTGTGTGTGTGTAAATATTGGCCGCTGGTTTTGATCACTTATTGAACCCATGTATGCCAGCCACCCTTGTGCATCTTAAATCTTTACTTCGCAATACTGCTGCTTTTGTGGGTTTGTAGAGATGAGTTTACCGCAGAAATGAAGTTTCATCCAGTTGATGCTCACATTCTTCACGTCCCATCTTTTCTCTATCGGCTTGGAGTTTGTTCATGGCAGAATGTTTCATCAGCAGTCTATAGGCAGGATATTTATCAGTAAAAAGATGAGCATCTATGCAAATAGGTAGTTTTAAACCCTCACATTTTGGCCTTCAAAGAAATGCACACTAAAATACCTGAAGATGGCAGGCTTGGTGGTGGTGGGGGGTGGGTGGTGGTGGGGGGGATTGTAAGCTTTAAGCAACCCCTTCCAGTATAGGTTGTTGTTTTTTTGTCTTCTTTTTTTCCCCTTCTTATTTGAAGTGCTTTGCAAAACATTTAATCTGCTTTCACTTTGTCTCATTGTTGGCCATTGCAGTTCATGTGGTGTACTGTCTTGATGACTGCTAACCAGCTGTGGGAAAGCTAAAAGCACACTGGTCATTCTGGGCTCTCCTTCCTTGTATATCTGTATCTTAATATCCTACCCACAGCACTGGTGGATCTTTAACCATTTCAGTGCCAAGCCAAGTTTATGCTCAGTGACAATTTGCCAAGGATCTTCATGGTAATATTTCTTAAGGTTTTTTTAAAATTCTAGCATGCAAAGTGCTCAAAGAAAATTTATTGTAACCTGTATTTATCTCACAGGAAAATAAACACGCAGTTCCATTATGACAGTTTCACTTGAATTTGTTGATCTTAAGTTCGGAAAATTCCGATAATGACACAGATGGAAATTTCAATAGTTGGTCACTTTCGGCACACCAGAAGAGCACGAAAATTTCCATCACAAGCACTCAGTAAGTTAAAGAAGGTTGGAAAAAAAAAGTTTATACAGCTGTCTTGTATTGTTTATCGTCATCAACATTCAAGTTTTCTGTCAGCATCCTGCACCTCCTTCCCTGCCTTTACTCCATTCCCTCCACCCCCTACCCCACAACTCCCACCCTGTTGAAAGGACATCACTGGCTGTGACCACTTGCACAGATGACCACAGCTGAGGGGGAGGTGGGGGGCGGGTGAGCTGCTCTACGTCAGGTGGATGTTAATGTTGAACCTTCTCCTTACTGCTCTCAAGTGGGCACAGCAAAACTTGTGTGTTGGTTTGGTGGGGGAGAAAGGGAGGGGGTGTGGGGGTTCTGGTGGAACAAGTGAAGGTAATGCCACAGACACAGTATGTAACACTGATAGCAACAACAACAAAAAACACAAAAAAACCAAAACAAACAAACAGAAAGGGGGAGAAAGTTAATTGAGATCATATTTTTCTATGTATCCATATCAATCCTGAATCAAACTTTAGTCTTGCATGTTGAATAATTGGGTTTTGTGTTCTCAGTGATTGTGGTATGATTGCTGCATTTTGAAGTGGGGGGTGGGTAAATCAAAATTCTCCTATAGTTGATCCCTGTGAGTCCAGAAAAGTTTTGAGGCTGTTCTCTTCTTGGATTGGTATCACCTCAAATTTTGCCAGCAGTGCTTTATAGCAAGAACACAGTACTTTGATGGAAGGGGGGAGTTGGGGGCTTGGAAATTATCTTGTGAATCTTTGAATGATTTTGTGACTTTTCCTTGTTTAACCAACGTCTTCCTGCCTTTAACCTGTAGCAATTTAACTTTGGAGGGTGAATGTTTGTCTTTCTCTTTCGATCAGCAAATAAAAAATGGCCTTTGGTTGCTCAGAAAATGACAAAGGTGCATGGCCTTTATTGAATTGGAGTTGATGGATATGACAGATGGATTACTGTGGAATTTAAAACAAGGGGACATATTGCATTCTTCACTATTAGCTGCTCTGAAATGTTTTTGTGAAGTGTAGAATAGACACTTTGCACCTACACAGACGTGCATACACATGTGCGTGTGTGTGTGCGTGGGCGCGCGCGTGCGCACGCGCACACACACACACACACACACACACACACTGCTCACACTTGCCCACACTCATACTTGTAGTCACAGAGAAATTTCATATATTAGAAAAATGCACATGTCTGCTGGAAACAAGAATTATTATTTTGCATTGCTATGAATGACCATGATACATGAAAGTTTTTAACCTTTGTTGTCATGATAATTGTTCCCCCGTTGCCTCCATTTACATTTCATATCAAGGACTCCTTACCTTTTTTTTTTTTTTTTTTTTTTTTTTTTACAGACCCAACTGAAGCCTTATTTCTCAAAGTGTCACCTATCCTGGTTCATTGATGTATCCTCAGTGTGATTGAAATGTGTTGTATATACAATGAGTATGAAAACACACCTACCTTGTGTGTTTATCTGCTCTCATTTTCCTGTTCAGTGTTGGTTGTAGAATGATGCAGGGACTCGGCTGTTGGTGGAAGTGTTATGAATCGAGGGGATGTATGTGGGAGTGAAGGGGAGTTAACAGTAAATTGAGTGAGACAACAAACACTGCTCTTGGTTTACCATGTGAATGGCAGACATCTGTGCACAGCAGTTACTGATCTTGTTTGTGTACTTCTCCCACCACTTAAAAAAACAAAACAACAAAAAAAAAACCAACACTTTTGAAACTGGAGCTTTTTCAAGTGTGCTTCTGGTTAACAGTCCTACAGCCCTATAAGGTCATCAGGGCAATGAATTCATATCCATTGTGTCTAGGGCTTGGCATAGGAAGGCTGGGGCCCAGTCCTCTCATTCCACCATTTTAACCTTCCCCCACTTTTGTCAGGTACCCATTCACACCTGGGTGGAGTGAGGAAAATGTGCCTTTCCCAAAGACACACACACCATGATAAAACAGGGTCTGGATCTCTGATCACTGGTGAAATTGGATGAGAAGTCCAACGCCTAACCGATCCCGCCACGGTGGCTTCTTGAACTTTTGGCCCTTTCCAAAACCAGTATTTGGCTTCAAATTGACATGTTCCTTGCTTGCTCAACATTGTAAAAGTTTCCTCCCCCAAAATCCTTGTCATTGTGTTTTAGCCTTTGAAATACTGGACATATCCACAAAAGTGGTTGAAACCTTGTACACAATGTTCTGTTCTTCCACCTGTTCTCCTTGCAACTAGTTTCAGGCATGTTGTATTGAATTGGAAGGCCTTTAACAAAACCCCTCCCTCCCCCTCCCTGGATGTGGAATGTGGATTTGTTGTCATTTCATTCAGTTCAGAAAGAAGAATAAAGTTGTTTCGTGTTAAGTGCAATCATATTCTGACAGCTAGATTCTCTGTGATAGCAGCTTTAGTATATAAAAGTGTGCATCTGGTTTATCTAGCTGTGACTTCCCCTTTTTTTTTTCTTCTTTTTGTTGTTGAGATATGGTGAAATATTTGCAAGGAAGCAAGGGAAGATCAGTGTACAAGGGCTTTCAGATTGGTTGGTTTGTTGGGTTTTTTGTCTTGTGTGTGTCTTGTTTTGTTCGATTAATGGAGGCATGGGGCGACATTGTGGAAAGTCTTGTTACAGATGTCATTTGTTTGTGTACAGATTGTAATTCTTAGTTAAGGTAGAAATTTTAAGTTCATTCTCACACATAGCACATAAAAAATGAATAAAACGTGCACTGGAAATTTAATACTAGTTTTGAACAAGCATTGTTAAAAAACTCTGTGTTCGTTCTAAATGACCATTAACATTACTTGCATCTTAACTAAATGTCGCAACATACAAAGAAAGAGGAAATGAACTGCCAAAATGAGGGGAACTCTAACATCATTACAAGGGAGCTAATTCACTTCCCAAGAACACCTTGCATTGAATTGTGTTCAGAGCTGGTGAGTGGTTTGTATTTTTCACTTTAGCACAATCAGACAAATGAGAGCAAAGACATGGAACAAACAGTGTTCCTCTGCTTTGACAGCATTCCAAGCACATTCTGTATCTCTTTCTGAAAGAGTGGAGTGGTGGCTGTGTGGTTATGCATCTGATAGATACCAGGTGTCCTCAGGTCAGAGTTCCATATTAACCAGGATTCATACTCCTCCCTCCACTAGACTGTTTCTGGTGATCTTGGTGCTTGTTATTCAGATGAGAAGTAAATCTGAGTCCCATATGCAGCATGTGCATATTGCATGTAAAAGAGCCCAGAGCAACAAAAGGTTTGTCCATGGCAAGAAACAAATGGTGGTGCTGCACCATGGCATTGCGCTCTCCCTGGTGAGAGGGAGAGCAGCCTGAATTTCACACAGAGAAATCTGTTCCAACAAAAAGTAACCCTCACCTCACCAGTGCCTGGTGCCCTGTCTGGGACACTGTCTGCCAACACATGGTCTCCAGCGGTCCTGTGCCAGATGCTCCAGCTGTACCCAGGTGTGGCCTGTCCGCTTCATGTCTGCGTCCAGGTCATGGTGACATGTGGGAGGTGGACTAAAAAAAATCTTGGTAAAAGTCGACTTACGTGGGATAAAAGAGGCGACGTATCGAGCCACAAGCTCTTCTTCAGGCAAATGAAATGAGTGAGTGACAGACAGAAAGGTACAGACAGAGAGGGAGAGAGTAAAGTTCAGGAAAGGAAAGTGATGGGTAGTCACAGGAAAGGACGCAAAAAACAAAGCAGGGTGAGTAGAACTGTCAGTGGGAATGTACGAGGGAAAGAAAGGGTTCTGAAAGGGAAGGGTGAGGGAAGGTGGGCAGGGGGTGAGAGGGCAGGAGTGAGGGAAGGGGGTGGAAGAGACTGTTAGTGTTAGGGACATATGAACAAGAAAGTAAAATAATAAGTGGGGAAAAAAAAAAATACATATATATATATACACATGGTGCCATGTATTTCTTGGTCGGCCGCTTTTCCTATTCCCCTATGGGTTCCATGCGAGGGCTTGCCTTCTGACACTGGATGCAGGCTTGCAGAGCATGTCTCTGGTCACCTCCAGTGTCTTTGGAGAATCTTTTCTACTACAGGCTGCCGTCTTGTTCATTCTCACCGTTCTTCATTAATGATTCTGGTAAGCAAATCACAAAAATCCTTCTGAGGTAGGTGTTGATGAAAGTCTGGATTTTTCTTCGTGGCAATGACAGTGGTTCTCCAGGCTTCCGCTCCATACAGCAGGAGAGGCTTCATTATAGTGTTGAAGATTCGGATCTTGAATGATCTCAGGATTTTCACACATTCTCCAGCTGATGGTAAGCCCCCCTTGCTGATGCAGGTTCTGTTATCAGCATCTGTTCCACCCTGCTTGTCAGTGATGTTGACAAGGTACATGAAATTCTCCACCTCTTTTAGCGCCTCACCTTACAGCTTGTTGGTTGATGTTTTATGTTTGCGTTTATTTAGCAGTATTTTTTTTCTTTTTTTTTTGACAGAGTGTTTGCCAACCTTCCTCATTCTGCATTGCATTTGAGCTTGAGACAAGAAAGGTGGAACTGTGGCAAAAAGTAATATGAAACAGTACTAATGAAACAGTAGATTTTCTGTCATTAGATGATTTCATCTCAGTTTTTCCATTACTGACAAAGAATGGTGTTTCATCATGCATTTGCGGATAGTGGAAGGCTTGTTACAACTCAAGTCTGATATTGTCACACAGTTTTAAAAAGATTAAGATTGTTTTGATCCAATATCAGATCACAATAAAAGAATCATAAATGCTTTCAATTAGTGTCAAAATGAACAGGACAATTTTCAAAGGCTTGATCATAATCTTTTACCGAAGATTGTACTTCTGTTGATGTGTTGTTTAGTTGTTTTTTTCTTTTTCTTTTTTTTATGTATTCATATTTCTTTATTGTTGCTTATTCTCACTTGTTCATTCAAGCAATATCCGATTTGCATATTCTGGCTTTCGTTGTTTCTCAAAAGATGACTCAAGACTTCAGTGAGACATAAATTGAAAAGCAAAAGTTCTCTAAATGCAAATCTGGGGTATTAATATTTGAAGAATTCATGCATTGCAGTAATTTGAGCAAAAATGTTCAGTAGATGTAAAGTCGAAGTTGTTCAGGGAAAGAAATTAATTCACTTGTAAGCGGTTTGAAAAAAAAAAGAGAAGAAAGTGTATTATTATCTGTTTGGAAAAAATGTTCAGTACAACCCATCCAAAAAAAAGGAGAAAAGAGGAAAGAAGAAAAAAGTTCAGTGGAATATGATTGTTGGTACAGTTGTGTAGGTCGAACATGTTTGTGCAGAACTGTGTTCCCCAGATCGGTGGGACCTCAGAGTGACGGTTCGTGTGTAAAACATGAATGTGTTCAATTGTTATGTGTATGTCAAACTGTGTCGTAATATATGAATGTGTTCGTTTGTAATGTGTATGTCAAACTGTAACAATAATTGAAACAAATGTCTACATTTGTCATGTGTACGTCAAACTAGTAATGCACAAATGTGTACATTTGTCATGTGTACGTCAAACGGCATTTGAATACGCAGATGTGTACATTTGTCATTTCTACTTTGAAATTGTGTAGTTATATACATATGTGTACATTTGTCATGTGTACGTCAGACTGTGAAGAAATGTGTGAATGTTTACATTTACTATCTGTGGTCACATGTCTGTGGTTAGGTGTCTATCAGTTGTTCATGTTGATCTTCAGAATAACGTCAATTCACTATAAGTGATTTTAGACGGAAAGGAGTAAAGTAGTGGATAAAGGAAAGGGAGTGCATGTGAATATTAGTGTAAAAAAGTGTTCATGTTATGTATCAGAGGAAAGGTATATTATTATAAGACAAGAGAGGCAAGGCCTTCAAGACTCACTTGTGATACACTTTTAAAAAAAAATCCAAGCTTTTTATGTATTGAGTATAATTTCAAAATGTAATGTTTAAGATGAGAAAGATAATTTTAAAGCAAATTAAGTCCCCTAGCATTAATTACAGAGTAATTTCCCTTTTTTACTATCTGCACCATAACGTTTGCAAAATAAATAAAACTTCCATGCTTAGCAAAAGAAGTTCCTGTTTAAACAAAAAATGATAATAATGACTGCTCAGAATATCAGATCAAAGTGCCAAGTTTAGAGAATACAAAAAATATAAATATAACAGTAAATGCAGTTTGCATATAATTAGGCTTCATTTTTTAAATTTTTTTGTGCCCATCCCAGAGGTGCAATATTGTTTTAAACAAGATGACTGGAAAGAACTGAATTTTTCCTATTTTTATGCCTAATTTGGTGTCAACTGACAAGTATTTGCAGAGAAAATGTCAATGTTAAAGTTTACCACGGACACACAGACACATACACACACACACACAGACAACCGAACACGGGGTTAAAACATAGACTCACTTTGTTTACACAAGTGAGTCAAAAAAGTCTAAAGAGATTGTGGTGTGCATTGAATGAGGTGTCATGAGTTGTTCATGTCTCTAGGCCTTGCAGTCCTCTTTGTCTGTCCCCTCAAATCCTGTATGGCTAGCCTGTGTGTATTTCGTCTGATGATTTCATCAGCATGAAAATCCATATTTCTTTGAAGGTTCAAGTAAACTGTTTTTCAAACTACCCCTGCCCCCCCTTTTTTTCATGTAGGTTGTATGCACTCTCATACAAAGTGCAGCTTTATAGAAACTTTTTTTTTTTTAATCAACAAATACAACAGTGCATCTGTGAGTCTGTCCTCGTTTGTTGTTTGTTTTTTGCCCTTGTTGCGGTAATCACATGCACCACAAAATCACTTAATTGTCAAATGTCTGTATGCAGAATATATTCTGAATATTACGGGCACAGACAGTAATTCATAGAAGAATATTGTGCCTGCTAGTGATGAACTGTGGCTGATATTCAGCATTATTATTCCAATCTGTGCTGCAGTTTTGACAGACATACAAGACTTCTATGTTTGTTCACTTAGGGGAGGTTATTCATGACTTTTCCCCCCCCGTTGCTTTCACACCCAGTGGGATTATTTTCTAATTGATTATGATTATTCACCCATGTATATTATATTTCGTGTTACATTTAGTAATGAATGACTCTTTTTTTGTTTTTATCCATGTCCTCATCTCAATCATGTTCCTTCATGCCAAACCCCCTTTGGGCTTGGTTACCTCCCCTAATATTGCCAAATTGGTACACAGGCATGAGTATTATCATAGCTGTGTGGAGTGTTGGCATTTCAGTCAGAAAGGATATCTCCCTAAGTGTATTCTTTTCAAATTAACATGCATATACACTGGAAGATATTGCAGGTTAATGTGATGTTTGCATTCTCAAAACATTTGATCCTTCATGTAAAAACACAAGTATTGAAAGAAATGTAGTTTCTCTGTGTATCATTCTCAGGGGTTTGAGGATATGAGCACATGCCTAACACTTTCATTCTTCAGCTTCAACAAGGCAAAGGATTTTTTTTATGCATTTGCTTTCACATCCTGATCCAATGTATTTATTGAAGACTAATAAGTGCCAGGTTTGATGCATTTCACTTCATTCCATGCTTAATAATTGTCAAATTTTATTATGGTGTACTGAATGTTAATAAATAATTTCAATAACACTGATCATGTGTTTTGTGATGAAACTTTTTGACTTGTTCCAAGAAACAGATGTTACAAGAGGATTTACAGATGATTAGCAGTCGCAACACCATGACTGTCCAAAGCCAACTGTTTGCCGATGACACACAATTTCAGGCTGGACAATGGTCACGACTCGCTCAACAGCACTGCGCGAGCGGTGATCCTCGCTTGCAGGCAGCCTATCGCGAAGTTTTCCCTTGTTATACAATGCTCGGTAGAAGAGAGAGTATTGCAAATACCCATATGTGTAAGCCATTGCACTATGGTGCAGAAATTATATAATTTTATGTTGTTACACTTTAAAATTTTTCAGTAACATGACTCATGCGCACCTGTCCAGATCCACAACACCATTAACAATATTCAAGAATGCATCACTGACATCAAGCATTGGATGACAGCAAATAAACTCAAACAAAATGATGACAAGACTGAAGTCCTGATTCACTCACAGAACAAACCATTTCATGACTCTGCTCCCACCTCTATGTCTGTTGGTAACATAAACATACAGTTCCCCTCTTCTGCAAGAAACCTAGGGGTAACTTTTTCTGACACTCTGTTCATGGAAAAACATGTCTCCAACATATGTTGCTCTGCTTACCACGAACTCAGCAAACATCAGTAGCATTCGCCATCTTACTTCCAATGCCACCAAAACTGTAGTTTGTTCTCTTGTTCTGTCTAAATTTGATCACTGTAACTCCTTACTCTCTGCTGTTCCAAGTACTTCCTTGACAAACTTCAAGCATGTCTGATTAAAAGTCAGAAAGCATGAACATGTACAGCCATTCCTTCAACAACTTCACTGGCTGCCGATCTCTGCATGGATACAACACAAAACATCCACTATTTGCTTCAACTCTCTTCCTACTTTCCTGTCTATCTTTCTGATCTCCTTCATCTCTATACCCCTGCCAGACAACAGAACATCTACTGTACCTCAGACCAAAACAAAGACCTATTGCAACCAATCTTTCTCTCACTTTGCGACAACTGTTTGGAACCAGCTTCCACTCACAACTCGTCACTGTAACCCTCACAGTTCGAAACTGCCAAGTCACACCTGTTCAGACAGTCATACAATGTCGTATGAAATGAGATGTGCGTGTGTTTGTGCACACACTTGTGTCTGTGTATTGCGTGCGTGCAGGTAGGTAGGTGTGTGTGTATGTAATTGAGGGTGTGGGTGTACGTGTTTAGAGTATGTGCATGTGTAGTTTTTATTCAGAGTGTGCGCATGTGTGTGTGTGTTCTAATGTATAAAAATGTATGAGAAATTCTGAACACGAAGTGTTTTATGATGTAATGTTGTAGTTTGTTTAATCAGTTGTTCATCTGTGTGTGCTTTGTTGTTGTTGATTGTGTGTGCTAGTGTATGTGGGGATGGGGATGGAGGTGTGTTTTTATAACGCATACATTCAAATTTTCAGGTTAATTTCATGTACGTCATATACATGTTTTAACTAGAAATGTTTGATATGTATTGTTTTATCATGTAATGTTGTAGTTTGTCATTTGTGTGCGCGTGTGTGTACGTGCGCACGCGTGCGTGCTTATGTATGTGTGGGGTGTGAGAGAACATTTGTTTCCTCTATGTATAATGTTTCCTCGAGGAAATGTTCAGCAGGAACTGTTTTATCATGTTATGTCACAGTTTGCTTGCTTTGATTACTGAACTGTGTTTGTGCGTGTATGTGCGCATAGGTGCGTGTATATGTATCATTGCACGAGTAGTGTGTGTATGTACATGTGTTTGTCGGTGCATGCGCGTGTCCGTACGTGTGTGTGTACAAGCATGTATGTGTGTGCATTTTGTTTGTATGTATATGCATGCATGCTTGTGTGCGTCTCATTTGTCTACATTGTTATCGTTTCATTTTTTCTTTTCATATCCGATACATTTCTAGATTTAGTCAATGACAAGATCTCTATTAATTGCTCTTACCAATGTTTCCAATCATTTGCATATGTTTGTGTATGATGTTTGAGTGAATGTTTTTAGTGCTATTGAAAAGCGCATAGAGCTTCAAGAATATGTGCATAGCAAGATGTCTCAATAAATAAAATAAAATGACAGTGACTTACAAGGCTTCAGACACCATCAGAAGACTGAATATTATTTGAATTAGTTATGTTGATTACATAGGTCCACCCAAGTGGCTTCTTAGCAAAATCATGCAAACAGAAATACTGGGACCACACAAACGTCGGAGCTTTGAGAAATGGGAATATTCAATTGGAAGCATATGTAACCCCCTAACTCCAATAAGTCTAGAGGTACCCATACATGGTGGAAGAACTCTGGACCCTGAATCCACCCTGACCAGACTTTTGTTGCCATTCTAGAATTTTTTCTTTGATTCAGTTTGGCAGCGTTTGGTATGGGAGTTATTTCAGTCTGGTCTGGAAAAAGTGAAAATGAGGTCATCTGCAGGAGCCCTGTAATGAAAAAGGACATCCCTTGTTGGGCAGATTTCCCTTCCAGTGCAGACCAGTTTCATCATTTACGCCTTCAGACAGGTATTTTTGTACCAAGACAGAGGCAAGTTACGCTCGAGTCATGTCATTTAATTAAATCACACACCTAAGCAACCCTCTACAACAGAATCCAGTCAGATGAACCTTCAGTTTATTCCCATATGAACACAATCATGACGACAATTATAATAAATTGGGGGGGAAAAGAGAAAGATTATAAATTGGGGAGAGAAAAAAGAAACCGGGACAGCACCAGAACAGCTGCCTGGCTGACACAAAAACAGTGGAAGCCAGTCTGACACCCGTCATGCTGCTGAAAGCTGAAACACAGGTAACAGTGTGCAACAGCCAACACATGCAGAATATGTGGAAAAGCCTAACGGTTGAAAACATGTCAAATAATAAAAAAGATAATCACACAACAGAAAACAAACATCCTGCTTGAAAACTTCTTCAGTGCTTTTGAACCAACTCTGTAAATCAACATGTCTGAATCATGTCATGTCAAATACACAGCTTTCCTGGGAATGTTATTCAAGAAACTGAATGGTCAAATCAAAACTAGCACCAGACTCTCGGCCATGCAAATGCACCTGGAAGGTATTCATGACAAATGAAATGAACAAAATGAATAAATAAATAATAATAATAAAATAAATAAAGGTCCAAGAAAGGACTCTGAACTTCAAGAATGAACCACTTTCATGCACAACCCTAGACAGAAGTGTGAGAGGAAGAAAAACACGTCCAGAACTGTACTTGTATCAAAAAGTAACTTAACAGCATAAACATGTTCAAATATCCCTATAATTGGTCCAGAAGAACTATGATGTAGCAAATGCTGGATATTGCAATATGTGATGGTAAGAACAGTGATGTTATGTTCGTCAATTTTTTTTTTTTTCAAGCATCAATGCAGGTGTGGCACTGAAAATACAACTATCTACTTTAACAGTAATGCAACATAGTTCTGTGCTGATAACCCAGAACAAAGATTTTTGTTTTGTTTCTGATAAGGTCTTACAGCAATCGGAAGCAAAACTATGGCTTTTTATTCATGAGCTCTAAACAAATGATAAAACCACTTCATCTCCAATTAACCTTTGCCATTATCCAAACAACGAGCACACCATTTTTATAACCAAAGAAAAGGGGGTTGGGGGGGGGGGATGGGTGATAAATAACAAAATACTGTTAGTTATGTCTACCGTCAATACTAATAGTAATATTCATTCAACAAACATGCACTCAACGTACCAGAAAACTCAAAAAAGATACAAAGTTGTTAAGATGTAAACATTCAAACTTTTCTGTTTATTGCGGCAAAAAAAAAACTGAAGAGACTTGAAGACTAAGAATGTCTTCCGAGAAACAGTGCGGTACTTTTACTGGAGCACTGGGATCTCTACGTTCCGTTTAATAAAGTCAAGGTACAGAGAGCGGGAATAAGGACTACACAGGCGCCAGACAGTTCAGTGGTGGTGGTGATCCTGTTTGCAGACCAAGACCGGGACGTGGGAGTGGTGCATGACGTAGTCACTGACGCTGCCCAGCAATGTGCGACGGATGGTGCCCATGCCACGGGAACCAATCACAATCAACCCTGCTTTCTCGTCATTGGCCACTTTGCAGATCACCTCCCCAGCGTTGCCACCCACGCTCTTCACCTTTCCTCCAATCTGTTGACACCACCACAGGTGCAGGTGTCAGAAATGCAGGGTATATTAGTTATATACTTCACATCTGCTGCATGTATGGCCTGTGCAAACTGTGTGTGTGAAACAGAGGGAGAGGAAGAGGGGTGGGTGTGTGTGTATGTGTGTACGTGTGTGCAAGAGAGTATGCGTGCGAGTATATACGTGCGTGAGTGAGTAAGAAAAAGTGTGTGTGTTGTCTTCAGATACTGATTTTATTTGTACCAGTTTTGTTCATTTTGTTGAAAACCTTACAAAAGTAAGAGCGTGCATCCAAATAATCTTTCTGTATGGTTATAAACAAATGCTGTATGTGTATTCACATCCTGTACGCAGTAAAATCTGCTTCTACGTATGGTAGAAGACACTGTGTGAGTCAAGTGTAATAACGAGATTCTGTCTATATGTGTATTCACATCCTGTGCGCAGTAAAATCTGCTTCTAGGCATGGTAGAAGACACTGTGTGAGTCAAGTGTAATAACGAGATTCTGTCTATATGTGTATTCACATCCTGTGCACAGTAAAATCTGCTTCTATGTATGGTAGAAGACACTGTGCGAGTCAAGTGTAATTATGAGATTCTGTCAATACCATTACAGAGTGTGTTCATGCAAGTTTTCAGGTTGTAAAGCGCCAGTGGTTCCTCAGAAAGCAGTACATTATCTTTATCAGTGGTGTAGAAGCCCCTGACCTTCCAACTTTTACAGATTAAGATTTTATTTCTTAAATTAAAAGATATGTACTACTGTTGTACACAATATAATCTTTCTAGATTTAGAAACTGCAATCATCTCGCGTAACTTCACAGAGTGGGCCTTCAACTCGAGTCAAACACACAGCATCTGCATCCAGTATTCTGTGTGGAAAGACTAATCAATACTATGAGTATGATCAATGGCCAGATGACACGGGCATTAAATGAAGGTATGATTAGTATATTTAGCCTAATAATATTATTACTTTTAGTGTTATTCATCAACTCAAGGATTATTTATTAAATTGGAACACTGTGCTGGGCAAAGACTGACTGCCTGCAAGCTTCATACAGTTGAAATTTTTTTTTTCTACATTAAACTGAAAAAAACTTCTGCACTCTGTCGAAGCTTTTATTTCCATAATAGAAATTAAGATAAAAAAAAAATGTTTACATGTCATGAATTCATAAATAGCATTTTAAACTTTAATTTTCTATGAAACTTTTTTTTAAATACATTTCTAAACCAGAACGTTCTCTAAAAATGTATAGATAACAGATAAAGCCACTAAACTGAATATAATACACACTTATCTAAATACATATATATATATATAAAAGTTCACTTCATCTGTACATGTCTATCCCAAAGTTACTGTAACCCTTTGTTGCAATTTGTTAGGTCTTTCCTACATCACATGAATACAAGCAAGGCGCGTGCTCACAAGTCCTGACAAATATGTGTTCTTTCTTATCACTAGTTGGCCACAATGCAAGATCAGCCGTACTACACCAGCAAAACTCAAGTGCTACACATCCAAGGTCAAAATACACCAACCCTTTACATTCAAAGGGTCACAGACCTGGACATGTCAGCCCCATTTCGAGAAACTGCACTGAGCATTCAAAGTAGATAGTGCTGTGGTATACAGAGCTATATCACGAACATTCTGATAACATTGTCAAGGGATTTTAAAACTAGTACATACTGGATTATTGGGACAATGGAAGCGGCTCTTACACACACGCATTTTGTTTTGATTTTTTAATGGGACATTTCTTCATGGCGGACATTTTTTCATGGCACACATCTATTGCGATAAAACCTAAACTGCTCCCTCTATATATGTCCACCTCTGACTCCAACCAACCACATTCTTGACCAGAGTAAAATTCTTTGCTTAAAACGAGACCTGAAAGGTCCAAAAACAAAGTATTCTGACCAATTTCCCAAGAAGACCGTCCTCCACCTCCAACAGGTCAGTGACACTATCTTGACAATCTTAAGCAGCAAAAGTGGAAGTGTGTACATTGACTCACTGAGGGGGGGAGGAGTTAGTTTGGGTGAGTTAGGTCAATAAGGCGACGTCTGTTACCATTCAGGCAGTGACATTGTAATGTTCTGTTTCAAAGGAACTATTACAACCCCTTGGAATTAAGTAGGAATATTTGGATTTCTGTACATTTCTCACTTTGTTTCGAGGAAACTATTAACAACCCCTTGTGATAAAGCAGGAATTGAATTTCTGTACATTTCTCTCTCTCTCATACACACACACACAGCAGAAAGTGAACAGAAGATGGGAGATGGTTAACAGATGCACCTGTGAATGCAAGGTCAGAAAACATTAACTTTGAGGGTTGGCAGGAAAGGGGGTGGGGGTGGGCAGACAGTGCCAGATGTGTGTAATGGCATGGCACACAAAGCCTCAATCAACTGTACACAATCAGGTTTTTTGGTTTGTTTTTTGGTTTTTCATACGCACAATCTTCTGTAATATGTCAGTTTCGAAATAAAATAAATTTGTCCTTTGATCCATGCTGAAACCACTATCAAACTATCTTGAGCTGATACCTGAAACCCAGCTGACCCATGTCAGAAGTGTACACGAGTACAAGATACCTTTAACTTCAATAATAGCCTACTTTGTACTGTATTTGGCTAGCAATCCTACTATGTGAATATCTTGTCTTGTAACACTTGGAAAGTGCCCCAAGCTTAACATCAAGATGTTACAAGTGTCAAAGGAGTGGAGCTTTCCTCATGTACAGATCAGTCTCTTCTTTTCCACCGCACATTATTATGCACGCTCCAAGCTGCCATTGGAAGGGGGCTGAAAAATAAATTAACTTGATCCTTAAATCGTTGATAAATAAACCTGGCACACATTAATAGCCAGAAGCATTTTCCTCAACTTATTTTGAAGTGTCTGTACACTACAAGCTCTTCTTACTTCAAGTACCTGTGCAGTAATAAATTCTAAGGTGGTGGATCTGCTATCTCCTCTTGGCCTCATTTTATACAGCTTTCTTCACGCATGCAACCCCTACTACCCTGCCTCTTGTGCTGTGTTATTTTGCCCCACATTTGGCTTTGGCTTCCTTTTTGTTTCCTTGCTGCACACAAATCATCTCCCAGTGCTGCCCTCAGCCTTCGCAAATCCAACCACTAAGTTGGGCATGCTCTCTATAGTCTGCCATTGAGAAAGCTGATGTAAAATTTTAAGCAAATAAAACATGACACCACAGACTGAAACTTCTTGAAACATTTCTTTAAAAAAAAAAGAAAAAAAAAAGTGAATGTATGGGTTGAATGTACAGGCTGTGTGTTGTCGGGAAGTGTGTTTTGGGGGAGGAGGGGTCGACAGGGCATTAACACACATTGTGTAGTCATGTGTATTATATGCTTACTTGTAAACTGGAATGCAACACAAATGCGATGACATGTATGCTGCCTCAAATCAATGCTCTGATAATTCAAGAGAGACACGAGTGCAGAAAGGTCTAATCAATATCTCCTATGCTGCCACTATTGTTTTCTCTCCATCCAACTGATGCTGACAAAATACCAACCACTGTACGTTTACCAGGGATGGGCACAACTACGTCAAAATACAAATGCAACAAACAGGTGTGTGAACAGCGACAGTGACATTTTCTCCTCACCCCATGAGATTTCAGTTTGCTTCCTAGCTCCTCCAGGAAAGTCTTGATTCTCTTCTCCTCCTCTTGCAGGAGGTCCGTCACCACGCTCACATCCGTCATCACCATGGCTGCAACATGCAAACCTAGCATACTTAATTCGCACACATCCAGTCATACATATGCAAACCTAGCAGTAGCACGCTTACATTTGCACACATGCATAGTGACATGTAGATGCCAGTCAACGATGCAATAAATCCCATATAATAAATTTATGATCACTTCACTGTTTGAAACAGAAAATTGAAAAGCCTGTTTCCATCAATATCTTTAAAAACAAATAAATTAATTGTAAAAGCTATCACTTCTTTTTTTTTTTAAATTATTGTCACAGAAGTCCACCAAAAACACCATTAATGTTTGCTTAGAAACTGTTGACACAATTTAAAATTTGCTCAAACATCAATCCACCATTCAAACAAAAGCTTACAATCAAATAAACATTTTGATAGAAGCAACATCTAAATTACCTTCACCTCATATTTTACAATATTTTATAAATTTTAATAGATTCAGAATTTTAAAAAAAATTATTTAAAAAAAAGAAGAAAGAATCCACAGCAATATCACATTTGCTCCACTGCACTTTTTCATTTGACAAAAAAGAGTTGTGAATTAGTTAATAAAAATGTATACTCAGCCATTCTTCCCCTCCACTCTTTGACTGGCCTTTATATCATTCAAGAGAGGAAGAAATGTAGAGTATATACATTAAAATGTTATTAACCAACTTACAGCTTTTTCCGCCTTCAGAATGAAACCAAATGGAAATGCAGGGGAAAAAATGCGGACATTACCGAATCCACATCTCACAGTAGAAGGAAGGTTGAAAATAGCTTACGTGATTGTATGACAGTGTGGTACTCTGGAACGTGCAACAGTATCACATGGTCACCATGCTTGTGGATATTTTTCATGTAGTCTGCACAAAATAATTCAAAAGTGCTACTTCAGTTCAGTACATATAAGACAGAAGCAGTATCTCCATAACATACGAGTGCCATGCATGGCCTGTTGGCGCATGTGCACATCCACACAAAAACCTATGCATCATCCACTCACATTTAATGTCCAAGGAATTTGGATTCCACACACACACAGTACACATCAAATAAATACTACTCAGGAGATATATCTCTTCATAAGCAAGATGAGACGACTGACACAGAAAGAGGGAAACTGTGTGTGCATGTTTTGTATTGTATGCATTACAATGCCAATTCTGATACATGTATAGAATTATTAGCCTGATAGTGAAAATGCATTCTGAGCAAACTATTCTGTTACATGATACAGTGATACTAGACACACACACACACACGCACACAATATATATAGATACTACAGAATAGTGTGTGTTTGTGTGTGTGTGTGTGTGTTTGCATGACAAGTATTTGTACTGTTTACACTGTGTGCTCATGCATGCATTCACGCAAGCTGCTTGCACAACTATTTTGTGCGTAGAGACTAACAAAAATGCTTTCACAGCAAAATACTGAATTGCATTATTTTGTATACATTGTGCACACATGTTCTCACTGAACGCAAGCCACTACGGGAAAGGTAACATCTGGTGTCACTCGTGATTCTGACACACCACAATGTGCACACACACACTTTATCAGAACTGCAACACAGTTACTGTACTTTAGACAAGCTGCTGCTGAAACCCCGGATATTTCTAGCAGTATATGGTTAATATATATATATATATATATATATGCCAAATGATGATGCCCATTAGTGCCTAGTATAGCATCTGGCCAGTTTTCACAAATATGAATGCATGATATGCAAAGCTTCACACACACACACACACACATATATATATATCCCAAGAATGAAAATACCATCAGAACTTAAAACTTTTAGCTACAGAAATGGAAATCACTGGAAAGCACAACCACTATGTACAATATCGTTTCTTTTTTTGTGGGGGGAGGGGGGGGGGGGGCAGTTTTGCCTAAGTTTTTGCACTGCAATGTTAGTGTTACTGCGATTATTTTGGAAGATTTTGGATTTTGATATGTCAAAATAACTTTCAGAAATCTGCAAATATTTGTATCTTGAATAAAGTGTGTACCCAGTTTAAATCATTTTGAAGAAGACATGCACTTCTATCCCATCCAGTCACAACAAATCTAAGTGAACTTTAGTTTTTAAGAATGTTAAAAACTGATCAGTTAACACAAACACCAAGGTGTCACTGAAATAATTATTTTCATGACATTATAACAAAAACAATATTTTCAAAAAATGATCTAGTTCAGGGCAAAATTCTCTGAAAATCAGTTTATTCCTTTCAAAAGATGACTCTTGCTTGGTGAATTTAGAAGTAGACACAGCTGTCCATGGTCTATGGATGATAGTATTTCAGTTTTCAGTTTCTGTAGCTCAAGGAGGCGTCACTGCGCTCGGACAAATCCATATACGCTACACCACATCTGCCAAGCAGACGCCTGACCAGCAGCGTAATCCAACGCGCTTGGGTGATAGTGACATGCAAAAACAGACCAAAAAAAAATATATGCAAGAGTCAGAATCAACGCTCCATTCGTTCAAACAGCTGTGAGGACACTGTCTGGCCACAAGACAGCTCACTGACAAAAATATCATGGGAAAACATTTCTAATTTTAAGAACTTTGCCATCAAAGAACAAATAAATCAGAGAAGCCTTAACAGCATGCAAAGAACCAAACCTAAACAAAATTCAAGAGAAAATATTTGGATGCAAAAATAAACACGAAAATAATTAAATATGTCAAAACATCAAACATTTTGCGTGTGTGTGTGTGTGTGTAAGTTCGTGAGTAAAGGCGCGCCATAATGGGAAACGACCATGCCCATTCACCGAGATCTGTCTCCCTCCCTCATGTGAACTTGTTGCCTGTGAGAAGCACGCAAAAAACATCGACATACTTACATTCGAACCCGAAATTTGCAAAATCACTTTCGTCCATTGCAATAACAACATTTCGTCCGTCTGCTTGTTTCTGTTGAGCCATGTTTCTCTTTTGGGAAATTTTGCACGCGCGTCTGTTCTGCTCCTTCCCCGACTGCGTCTTTTCGTCTGCAACGTAAATTGATCTGACTGTGCTTCATACATCCAGGTCATGTGACATCACTTGCGAACTGGACCGGTGCTCATGTAAACTGGTTGCCCTTTCTATCTTTCCTTCCATTATTTCCTTATAATCTTGAAAGAAATCGTTGAGGTATCTTCTTCTCCAGGCAAGATGACAAGTGGTATGACAGATAAGAACAGAAATGAAATAAACGCAAATGCAAACCAGAACTCGAATTAAAAAACGGCTTATCAATCTACAAGAATGTGGGCAACGACTGAGTCAGTTCTAGTCGGCCTCCTCCTCAGTCCTCCTGCCCCTCACCCTCCTCCTCTTCTTCTTCTTTTTCTTCTTCTCCTCCTCCTCCTCCTTCTTCTCAATTCTCAGTTCTTTTTCTTCTGTTTCGAGAATACAAACATGTTTAGAAAATTAAGGCCAATCAGTTGAAACTGACAAACTTGATCAGCATGAGAAAGGCACCAAAATTAGTTTTATTTCAATGACTGAGGCTACAAAGGTGTTGCCCGGGAATGCGTTATCATAAAAAAAAAGAAATGTCAGTATTATAGTGGCACTAGTAATAACAATGATGATCTGGTGCTGCTGATCTAGATGATGCTCATAAGTGCTCATCACTAGCGGTGCTCATGCCTGGCAATCAAATCAGTGGCACATACGCCCGCGCACTCAGCTGGCACGAGCGCGCGCGCACACATACACACACACCACACACGCACGCACACACACACACACACACTGACACATCACTGACACCACAGTATACACTGACACACACGACACACATATACCCCCCCCCCACACCCACACACACACACACGGCACACACACCGTGCACCACACACACACACACACACTGACACACACACACACACTGACACATCACTGACACCACAGTATACACTGACACACACGACACACATATACCACACACCACACACACACACACACACACACACACACTGTGCACCACACACACACACACAAACACTGACACACACACACACACACACACTGACACATCACTGACACCACAGTATACACTGACACACACGACACACATATACCACACACCACACACACACCGCTCACACACACACACACACACACACACACACACACACTCACACACACTGACTGTAATCCATGTCACCGTTCCTGAAGTAGGCTATGCGGGAAACACTAAGAACATACCCATCACTGATGCACACCCCCGAAAAAGGAGTATGGCTGCCTACATGGCGGGGTAACGAAAACGGTCATACACGTAAAATGTTAATTTTACATGTTTGTCTGACCGGTGTGTATGTGTGCATGCCTGAATCTGATTGAATGACACAGGAAACGAATGATGACTCAGTGAGCGGCGCCCATTGACTCGGATGACAGCCGTCAGTCGGCTCTACCCAGGTAGGCAGCCTGTTTTGTAAATGACCCCGTGTTTGTAAACGCT
>NC_134883.1:8056417-8078917 GCF_041734735.1 Babylonia areolata
GTAAGTTAGCGTGTGACAGTGTGTGTGTGTGTGTGTGTGTGTGTGTGTGTGTGTGTGTGTGTGTGTGTGTGTGTGTGTTGTATTGTATCGATTTTTGTTGCCTGAAATTCGGGCTACTCTTCCGGCCCAGGGTGGGAAGTGGGGTGGGGGCATCATTGCTACAGTCATGCGTTTCCAATGAATATTTACACATGCAATACAATATATATATACACATTTTTTTTCTGTCTTCAACTTTATTTGTTTTACTGTGACAGTGGATTTTTTTTTCCAGTCTATATAATTTTACCAGGAAGAACCTCTTTGTTGCCGTGGGTTCTTTTACGTGCGCTAAGTGCGTGTTGCACACTGTACCTCGGTTTATCGTGTCATCCGAAGGACTAGCTCCCAGACCATCACACAACCCATAGGGACACACAAGCGCATGCACGCATAAGCAGATGAGAGGAAGGGTGTAACACACACACACACACACACACACATCGATAAACAATACACAAGCAAACACTAGATATACCCCATGTACACATAAGAGAATATTCGCTGCTGCTGCGTAACAATCAGTACCAGAATCAAGATAGAGAGAGATATATGTATAAATAGATATGTAGATATATAAATGTATATGTGTGTGTGTGAGTGTGTGTGTGTGTGTGTGTGTGTGTGTGTGGGTGTGGGTGTGAATAAATAAATATACATGTATATATATATATATATATATATATATATATATATAGAGAGAGAGAGAGAGAGAGAGAGAGAGAGAGAGAGTAATGTAAGGGAGATAGCTCGCACCTTTCCATCGTAACCTTCAACAAGAAATTATTTCCCTTGTAACGAATCTGGTGAGGAAGGGCTGGAGATATTCTTACAATGGGCGTGTCGTGACTTCTAGTGAACGCGTTGTAGAATCATTTCAGAAGAACTGTGAGCATAGGCCTTCCTATTCACTCTGTCCCTGGACTGCTGAAATAAATAAGAAAATAAAAATCATCTCATGTATCGGTCAACACACGCATACAAATTTGTACTGAGTCATCAAGTTTCGTATTCAGTTCAGGAAACACCACCAGCAGAACAACAACGATAACAAAAACAGCGATAATAACGATGATGATGATGATGATGATGATGACGATGATGATACAATTACTACGACAACAAACACGACAACTGCTGCTGCTGCTGCTGCTTCTACGACTACTACTACTACTGCTACAACAACAACAACAACAACAACTACTACTACGAAGAACAAGAACAAGAAGAAGAACAAGAACAAGAAATATATACATCAACACATAATCTGACAAAATCAACTTCATTGTGTATAATTACGGATAGAAACTTCAAAAAATTCAGTTGAGAGCTGTTACCTTTATGTTCAGGCGTGCACAGAGTGTGTCAGTCCTGACAGAGGTACACAGAGTGTATCCTGACAGAGATGTACAGTGTGTCCTGACATAGGTACACACAGTGTGTCCTGACAGAGGTGTACAGTGTGTCCTGACAGAGGTGTACACAGTGTGTCCTGACAGAGGTGTACAGTGTGTCCTGACAGAGGTGCACACAGTGTGTCCTGACAGAGGTGTACAGTGTGTCCTGACAGAGGTACACACAGTGTGTCCTGACAGAGGTGTACACAGTGTGTCCTGACAGAGGTGTACAGAGTGTGTCCTGACAGAGGTGTACACAGAGTGTGTCCTGACAGAGGTGTACACAGTGTGTCCTGACAGAGGTGTACAGAGTGTGTCCTGACAGAGGTGTACACACAGTGTGTCCTGACAGAGGTGCACACAGTGTGTCCTGACAGAGGTGTACACAGTGTGTCCTGACAGAGGTGTACACAGTGTGTCCTGACAGAGGTGTGCACAGTGTGTCCTGACAGAGATGTACAGTGTGTCCTGACAGAGGTGTACAGTGTGTCCTGACAGAGGTGTACACAGTATGTCCTGACAGAGGTGTACACAGAGTGTGTCCTGACAGATGTGTACACAGTGTGTCCTGACAGAGGTGTACACAGTGTGTCCTGACAGAGGTGTACACAGAGTGTGTCCTGACAGATGTGTACACAGTGTGTCCTGACAGAGGTGTACACAGAGTGTGTCCTGACAGATGTGTACACAGTGTGTCCTGACAGAGGTGTACACAGTGTGTCCTGACAGAGGTGTACACAGAGTGTGTCCTGACAGAGATGTACAGTGTGTCCTGACATAGGTACACACAGTGTGTCCTGACAGAGGTGTACAGTGTGTCCTGACAGAGGTGCACACAGTGTGTCCTGACAGAGGTGTACACAGAGTGTGTCCTGACAGAGGTGTACACAGTGTGTCCTGACAGAGGTGTACGCAGTATGTCCTGACAGAGGTGTGCACAGTGTGTCCGGACAGAGGTGTGCACAGTGTGTCCTGACAGAGGTGTGCACAGTGTGTCCGGACAGAGGTGTACACAGTGTGTCCGGACAGAGGTGTACAGTGCGTCCTGACAGAGGTGTACAGAGTGTGTCCTGACAGAGGTGCATACAGTGTGTACTGACAGAGGTACACAGAGTGTGTCCTGACAGAGGTGTACAGAGTGTGTCCTGACAGAGGTGTACAGTGTGTCCTGACAGAGGTACACAGAGTGTGTCCTGACAGAGGTGTACAGAGTGTGTCCTGACAGAGTGTCCTGACAGAGGTGTACAGAGTGTCCTGACAGAGATGTACAGAATGTCCTGACAGAGGTGTACAGAGTGTCCTGACAGAGGTACACAGAGTGTGTCCTGACAGATTTGTACAGAGTGTGTCCTGACAGAGGTGTACACAGTGTGTCCTGACAGAGGTGTACACAGAGTGTGTCCTGACAGAGGTGTACACAGAGTGTGTCCTGACATGTGTACAGAGTGTGTCCTGACAGAGGTGTACACAGTGTGTCCTGACAGAGGTGTACACAGAGTGTGTCCTGACATGTGTACAGAGTGTGTCCTGACAGAGGTGTACACAGTGTGTCCTGACAGAGGTGTACACAGTGTGTCCTGACAGAGGTGTACAGTGTGTCTTGACAGAGGTGTACAAAGAGTGTCCTGACAGAGGTGTACACAGAGTGTGTCCTGACAGAGGTGTACAGTGTGTCCTGACAGAGGTGTACACAGAGTGTGTCCTGACAGGTGTACAGAGTGTCAGTCCCGACAGAGGTGTACAGAGTGTCAGTCCTGACAGAGGTGCACACAGTGTGTCAGTCCTGACAGAGGTGTACAGTGTGTCAGTCCTGACAGAGGTGTACAGAGTGTCAGTCCTGACAGAGGTACACACAGTGTGTCCTGACAGAGGTACACAGAGTGTGTCAGTCCTGACAGAGGTGCACAGAGTGTGTCAGTCCTGACAGAGGTGTACAGAGTGTGTCAGTCCTGACAGAGGTGTACAGAGTGTGTCAGTCCTGACAGAGGTACACACAGTGTGTCCTGACAGAGGTGTACAGAGTGTGTCAGTCCTGACAGAGGTGCACAGAGTGTGTCAGTCCTGACAGAGGTGTACAGAGTGTGTCAGTCCTGACAGAGGTGTACAGAGCGTGTCAGTCCTGACAGAGGTGCACAGAATGTGTCCTGACAGAGGTGTACAGTGTGTCAGTCCTGACAGAGGTGTACACAGAGTGTGTCCTGACAGAGGTACACAGAGTGTGTCTTGACGGAGGTACACAGAGTGTGTCTTGACGGAGGTACACAGAGTGTGTCTTGACAGAGGTACACAGAGTGTGTCCTGACAGATGTGTACAGAGCGTGTCCTGACAGAGGTGCACAGAGTGTGTCAGTCCTGACAGAGGTACACACAGTGTGTCAGTCCTGACAGAGGTGCATACAGTGTGTCAGTCCTGACAGAGGTGTACAGAATGTGTCCTGACAGAGGTGTACAGAGTGTGCCAGTCCTGACAGAGGTGTACAGAGTGTGCCAGTCCTGACAGAGGTGTACAGAGTGTGTCAGTCCTGACAGAGGTGTACACAATGTGTCAGTCCTGACAGAGGTGTATAGTGTGTCAGTCCTGACAGAGGTGTACACAGAGTGTGTCCTGACAGAGGCACACAGAGTGTGTCCTGACAGAGGTACACAGAGTGTGTCCTGACAGAGGTACACAGAGTGTGTCCTGACAGAGGTGTACACAGAGTGTGTCCTGACAGAGGTATACAGTGTGTCCTGACAGAGGTGTACAGTGTGTCCTGACAGAGGTACACAGAGTGTGTCCTGACAGAGGTGCACAGAGTGTGTCAGTCCTGACAGAGGTGTACAGAGTGTGTCAGTCCTGACAGAGGTGTACAGTGTGTCAGTCCTGACAGAGGTGTACACAGAGTGTGTCCTGACAGAGGTGTACAGTGTGTCAGTCCTGACAGAGGTGTACACAGAGTGTGTCCTGACAGAGGTGTACACAGAGTGTGTCCTGACAGAGGTGTACAGAGTGTGTCAGTCCTGACAGAGGTGTACACAGAGTGTGTCCTGACAGAGGTGTACACAGTGTGTGTCCTGACAGAGGTGTACACAGAGTGTCAGTCCTGACAGAGGTGTACAGAGTGGCATCAACACAGTGAAAGCGAACAGTATTCCTTCACCTGTCCCTGTCTCTCACCTTTTTCACAGCCATGTCACACCGCTCACCAGATCCCCTGGCGACGTCCATTTGAACCCGGGACCTATGATCATCAGTCACTGCTGGGCCCTGTGGTAACGCGTCCGCCAAGGAAGCGAGAGAATCTGAGCGTCAGAACTGGTTCCATTCCCACATTCGCCAGTAACCCCCCCCCCCACCCCCTACCCCCCGCCCCCGCCCCACCCTCTCCTCCCTTCACTAGGCCTTGAGTGATGGCCTAGAAGTAACGTGTCCGCCAAGGAAGCGAGAGAATCTGAGCGCTCTGGTTCGAATCACAGCTCAGCTGCAGATATTTTCTCCCCCCTCCACTAGACCTTGAGTAGTGGTCTGGACGCTAGTCATTCGGATGAGACGATAAACCGAGGCCCCGTGTGCAGCATGCACTTTGCGCACGTAAAAGAACCCACGGCAACAAAAGGGTTGTCCCTGGAATAATTCTTCTTCTTATTATTCTTTCCGTTACACGACCAGCATCGACCTGCCGATGACTCTGTCGTGGTTCACGCATGATAGGTATTTTCGTGTCTCCATAACCCACCGAACACTGACATGGGTTACAGGATCTTTAACGTGCGGATTTGATCTTCTGCGTGAGTATACACACGAAGGGGGTTCAGGCTTAACAGGTCTGCACATATGTTGACCTGGGATATCGGAAAAATCTCCACCCTTCACCCACCAGGCGCCTTTACCGTGATTCGAACCCGGGACCCTCAGATTGGTCCAACTCTTAAACCACTCAGCTATTGCGCCCGTCAATTCTGTAGAAAAAAAACACACCCAATTTGATAGGAAAACCAAAATACATTTGCAGGCAGAAAAAAAAAAAGTAGGTGGCGTTCTCATTGTAGCGACGTGCTCTCCCTAGGGAAGAGCAGCCCGAATTTCATGCAGAGTAAACTGTTGTGATAGTTCAGTTCAGTTACTGAAGGAGGCGTCGCTGCGTTCGGACAAATCCATATACGCCGCACCACATCTGCTCAGCAGATGCCTGACCAGCAGCGGAACCCAACGCGCTTAGTCAGGCATAGAGGAAGAAGAAGGGGAAAAAAAGGAATAAATAAAAGAGTGCAAAAGTGTTGTGACAAAAGAGTAATCCAGTGCAATACCATACTTTGCAACAAACAACAGCCTGCAGTCGTTCGTTCACGTTCTCCTTGAAGGAGAGCCAGACCCGAGACTGTCGACCGTCCACTGACAAGTCCAGCGACTGCATGGCTCCACCCCTCACAGGAGAAAGCTTAGACCCGTGGTCGTGGAATTATGAAAGAATCCAACAGGGATTTGAACCTTTTAAAGTCATCAGCGCAGCGTTTAGCGACACTGGAAAATGCTTGTAATGAAGAAGAAGGAAGAAAGAAAGAAAGGGCATGGCAAAACGGTTTGACACCCTGAGTGACCTGCAGTTCGTATTACACGCTGACTTGGCACAAAACTGTGATTTGAAAATGTCACTGAATCTGTTTTCAGTGTATGTAAGGTGAATGTTGAGAGACGAAGTGAAAAACGAGGTGGTGAGCCTGAAAAAGACAATAAAGCTACTACAGCTAAGAAGAAGAAGAAGAAGAAGAATCACTATCCTCCTCCTCCTCCTCCTCATCATTCTCATCATCATACTATAAATATTGAAAATAATAGTAACGAATTGATAACAATAACACTATTGCTACTACTATCACTCCTACTGAATTGATGATGATGATGATGATGATGATACGACGACTACTACTACGACTAATGATAATAATAATCACCATACCCTCTTCATCAAAATGATGATGATAGCGATAAAGAAGCTAATTTTGTTTCATGACGTTCAAATGTCGGAGTACAGAATTTCAAACTGACAATCTTCGAATCCCCCCCGCGTGCAGTGAAGGACAGGACGGTGCACAGAAGGCCATTAGCCGCTGTTTGTCAGCAAACACGGTGGGACAGTGGCAAGGGCCGCAAGGCATGGAGGAATCTGACTGGGGAAAGTGGTTCTCTGTGACCAACTGGGGGTGTCTAATGAACTGCTGGGTGTGCGTGGGGAAGGGGGTGGGGGTAAGGTAATGTCTTGTTTTTAGTGTCCTAAATCCAGGGAGCTATTCAGATAAGTGTGCGTGTGTGGGAAAAGGTAATGTCTTATTTTTAGTGTCCTAAATCCAGGGAGCTATTGAGATAAGTGTGCGTGTGTGGGAAGAGGTAATGTCTTATTTTTAGTGTCCTAAATTCAGGGAGCTATTGAGATAAGTGTGCGTGTGTGGGAAGAGGTAATGTCTTATTTTTTCTAAATCCTGAGCTATTGAGATAAGTGTGCGTGTGTGGGAAGAGGTAATGTCTTATTTTAGTGTCCTAAATTCAGGGAGCTATTGAGATAAGTGTGCGTGTGTGGGAAAAAGATAATGTCTTATTTTTTGTGTCCTAAATCCAGGGAGCTTTTCTAAAGGAAAGTTTCCTGCGTTTTACACTGTTGGGTGTGTGAGAAATGGTAGATGTAGCGTGAAATCCATCTTTCCAATTAAAAGTTGGACCTAATTGAAAACGACGCAAATTGACCTGTATCATAAGCGCGAATCATCACCTGTCGACTCAAGCTCCCGTTGTTTTGTTGTTGTTGTTTTGCATTTGCAGGGCTCAGTTGATGGCCTCTGGGCAAAAGAGCTCTGATACACATATTGAATGTCATACATAGACATGATATTAATCCTGTTGTTTTCAGAAACTGCTTCATGCTGGAAAAAGCAACCAATGTATTTCTAAAAGCAACATAAATGTGAGGTCTAGCTGTCATCTGTTACAGAAACGATCCGCATGTTTGCCTTCAGATCCTTCTTTGGTGTCTGGGTGAAGACTCCAAATGTGGAGATTTACCGAGGCAGTGATGCAGATAGCCTTTGCACATTTACCCACTCATTTGTACAGTACAAAAAAAGGATCAAATTTACAAGAAAAAAAAGAACAACTACGAAGCTCTCGCCTAGAACCTGCAGGGGAAAGGGAAACAGAGGTCTTCCAAGAAGTATATGGCTCCGTGACCTGAAGAGGATATGTATTTGTATTTGTATTTGTTTGTATTTGTATTGCTTTTTATCACAACAGATCTCTTTGTGTGAAATTCGGGCTGCTCTCCCCAGGGAGAGCGCGTCGCTATACTACAGCGCCACCCATTTTTTTTGTATTTTTTCCTGCATGCAGTTTTATTTGTTTTTTCCTATCAAAGTGGATTTTTCTTCAGAATTTTGCCAGGAACAACCCTTTTGTTGCCGTGGGTTCTTTTACGTGCGCGAAGTGCATGCTGCACACGGGACCTCGGTTTATCGTCTCATCCGAATGACTAGCGCCCAGACCACCACTCAATGTCTAGTGGAGGGGGAGAAAATATCGGCGGCTGAGCCGTGATTCGAACCAGCGTGCTCAGATTTTCTCGCTTCCTAGTCGGACGCGTTACCTCTGGGCCACCACTCCCCATACCTGGGGACAACTGGAGCAACTGGCACCGGACCAGGACAGCAGGAAAGTGCTTGGTGGCGGCCAGTGTTTCCAAATGGAGCAACACGTGAAGGTGAAGTGAGGTGCTGAATGACAACAAAGCCATATTTTTTATTAACCCTTTCACTACCAAACTTGCATTTATGCAGCAGCCAGGTAGAGGACCAATGTCACTGAAGGGTGACCAGATCATTGGTCTGTTATCCATGAACCTACTGCTCTTAATGCTCGGTGGTAGCATAGGCCATATTTTGTATACATCACCATATTTCTGTGTTTATAGCACAAGGGAATTTTGCACTCTAAATTAACTGGCGGTGAAAGGGTTAAAAGAATAAAAAAAAGGTTCTTAATGCTACGAAATATGAATTTAGAAAAAAGAAAATGCACAACTCATGTTCGACTGACATCGTTCACAGCTGCCTCTCAATACATAAAGCAAAATCAAACCAAGCAAGTTCGTTCATTCTCGTCATCTTTATTGATTAACGTTTGGCAAGGGCGAGCGCATGAATTCAAGTGACAGCGTGTACAGATAATTTAAAAAAAAAAAAAAAAAAAAAGCAACATTCAAACCAAACGTAGATCACTCCTGATATCAACAGACATGTGAGGAAAACATTTATAAAACTTTACATTTTTATGACATGGGCGGAATGTCTGAGACATGAAACATAGAATGAAAGAATCTTCACGTAGGTATATCACTGATTTGTCAAAGATGTTGAAGAATGTAGCGTCCAGCCTTTGGTGACTTGTCAGAAGCTTTTATCCAGCAAAATATTGTTGACACCCAAACGTCCTTCGAAAGTACCATAACTTATTTACCTGTTAACCGAAAGAAAATGAAAAAAAAGAAGAAAATCAGTCATTCAATGAACACTAACATCTTGCATGCACGTATACTGTCCATTAATAGAGAAGCAAACAGACAAATAACTGTGAGTGAATGGATGAGTATTGATGTAAAAAAAAGGAAAATAACAAAAAGAAAAAAACCAAACAAACAACAAAAAAACCCACTGGAAATGAGACACCATGTATTAGCACTGGGGAAAAGAAAGGAAAGGAAAAAAAAAGGATTCTAAGTTTTGTATGATTTGTACAGTTTCCTTCCATATTATTGTCTTTTTTTTTCTTTCTTTCTTTCTTTTTTGCAACATGCCCAAAATCAGAAAATGAAAAGTTGTATGTGATTTATTTCATAAATGCTATTGATTACTATGACATAGTTATGGAATGCCGGGTATTGGTTTGGATTATTGCCACATTTTTTAGTTGAATGTGTAAATTGTATGCAAAATAAAACGGTGGTCGACCCAAGAAAGTCCGTGAAGAAAAAAAAAAGGAAGAAAAAGAAGAAGAAGAAGAAAAAAAAAGAACAACAACAACAGCGGCGACGACGACGACACCTAACAACAGTCATGAAAAACTTTTCATAGAAGAAAAGAAATGTAGTAAATTCTATTTGGTTGTTTTAACCCTTTCACCGCCAAGCTCGCATTTATGCACAGGCGTGGTAGAGGACCCATATCACTGAAAGGTGACCATTCATTGGTCTGTTATCCATGAACCTACTGCTCTTAATGTTCGGTGGTAGGATAGGCCATATTTTCTATACATTGCAGGGGGAATCCCCAGCTATTCTGTGTTTATACCACATGGGAATTTTGTACTCTAAATTGACTGGCGGTGAAAGGGTTAAGTTCGTTTGTCAAAAATAAGAAGTGCTGTTTAAGAAAACCGAAGCCAAATGTACTATTGTTAATGCTTTGCCCTCCAAAATCATTCTGTCAAACTTTTTGTTTGTTTGTTTGTTTGTTGTTTGATTGTTGAGGCCAAAGAGCAAACACATCTTTTGTCCACCCCTCTGTCTGTGTCCGTCTGCCTCAGTGTCTGTCTGTCTGTGTGTCTGTCTGTCTGTCTGTCTGTCTCTCTCTCTCTCTCTCTCTCTCTCACACACACACACACACACACACACACACACTTTCTCTATAATCATTCTAAATAAAGATCAAAATCAAAATAATAATTAAAAAAAAAAAGATTCTCAAAATCACCCTTCAAAAAACAAACAAACAACAACAACAAATACCGTGGGGTACCTGTACCTTCCACCTCTTCCTCCGTTATGATTATTTATATATATTTTTTTTATATCTCCCTCTTTATCCCTTCATCATTATTCCTTCCTTGGATTTCTTTTTTCATGTTCCCTTTCTTCCTTGTCTCACCTTCACCCCCCCCCTCCACCATCCACCCCTTCACTTTCCCCTTCTTCACCCCACCCCTTCCACCATCCACCCCTTCACTTTCCCTTCTTCACCCCACCCCTTCCACCATCCACCCCTTCACTTCCCCCTTCTTCACCCCACCCCTTCCACCACCCGTCCCTTCACTTCCCCTTCTAATATTTTTTTCCAACCCGAAGTTGAGAATCAATCGTTATTCCATTTCCTTCTTCTTTGTGTAGCCAACAACGGGGTGTGCGTTGATGCGGTCGGGGGGTGTGGTGGGTGGGAGGGTGTTGGGGGGGAGGGGGTGGAGGGTTGCTATAAGAGGCCCAGCTTGATTTTCAGGCCGTCCACCAGCCGTGACAGTTGGTTCATCACCTGGAACAGAGGCCGGAAAGGACAAGGCATAGGTAGACAAGTTTCTTTGGCTACGACAAGTCATATACATTTTTTTTTTTGCTTCTGGAACATAAGATTCTCTTCTCTATTAGTCAGTTGATCGGATCAACCCATCAATAATAATGATAGTAATGATGACTGATGATGATGATGCTGATTACGACAAAAACAACAACAACAACAACAACAATGATAACAATAATGATACTTTTTATAAGGATGATAATAATAATGACTATGATGATATTCACAATCATGATAATCATAGTATTCACAATCACAATCATCATCATGGTAAACACCACAACGACCATCATCATCATGTTTTACGACAAACCAAGATAAAACATTAAAAATCGTTAAATAAATGAATAAATGAATAATAAATGATGACAACAGTAGTAATGATGATGATGATGATCAATAACAACAACAACAATGAAAATAATAATAATAATAATAATAATGATAAAAATAATAATAATAAATTATTTTAAACAATAATAATTAAGGCTTCTCAGTGCCTGTCTGAACAGCGCGTTTGGGTTTAGCAGATGTAGTGCGGCGTTTTAGAAATAATAATGGATCAGTCTGCATGCACCACATGGACACCTCGTTGAAAGCGAAAGCGAAAGTGAAAGCGAAAGTGGAACTCACCGTCCACTGCGGACAGGTGTCTTCCTGGAACCATCCCTGCAGGTCACTGTACACCTGGAAGTAAACACGTTACATTTTTTTTTCCCGCAACACACACACACGCACGCACGCACGCACGCACGCACGCACACACACACACACACACACACACACACACACACACCGAGTCTCCATGCCCTCCCTCCCCCAAAACCCCCGCCCCCCTCCTCCACCACCACCACCCCAAAAAAAAGACCAACAACAAAAAACACTTATACTTCAGCCACACGGTACCATACCCATTTACACTCTTGTACCTGTATGGGTTTTTTTTTTCTTCTCTTTTTTCCCCCCAGTCAATAATCACGGAATGGAAAGAATTAGAAGAATTTGAGAATTTTTTCTCGGTCCTTTGGGACCCATAATATGTGTTATGTTTGTCTGTATGCTTTTCGTCTGAACTCACAGTATGGGAAGATTTTAGAGGAAGAGAAAGTTTGCGCTCCTTTAAGCCAATAGATGTTATTGCAGTTGTTGTTGTTGTTGTTGGTTGGTTGGTTGGTTGGTTGGTTGGTTGTTTTTGTTTTTTTTTGTTTTTTTTGTTTGCTTTTTTGTTTGCTTTTTTTTTGGGGGGGTTCTTTTTGTTTGGTGTGTGTGTGTGTGTGTGTGTGTGTGTGTGTGTGTGTGTGTGTGTGTGTGTGTGTGTGTGGTTTGTGTAAAAAAAAAATCACACACTGTGAATTAACGTCAAAAAACCGAAGAACACACCTGGTAAGGGCGACGACGACGACGAGGACGAGGACGGCGACGACTACGGCGGCCTCCTATGTTGTCATCGTCGTCGTCGTCGTCGCTGTCGTCGTCGTCGTCGTTGTCGTGCAGGGCCTGACACAGGTCGCACCACCATCTCCTCCGTGCCGGCAGCTCGCTGTACACTTCGTGGGTTCGGGTCCACGCCAGGTGACGGTTGTAGGCCGTCTGGTTGCGGCTGAGATACAGCAGGTGTCTGGCCAGGTGGTCCGGGCTGGGGAAGTCGTCCACGTGCAGGAAGGAGTCCGGTGGGGCCACCTGGGGTCAGGAGGGGAGGAGGGGGGGGGGGGCTCATCAGCATCATCATCGTTATCATTATCATTTGCTGTTATCGTCGTCGTCGTCATCATCGTCATTGTGGTCGTTGTCACCATCATCGTCGACGTCGTAATCGTCATCATTATCATCGTCGTCGTCGTCGTCATCGTGACTGTGTTGCACAGTACCGTATCGAATCGTATGGTATCGTATTTTAGTGTGTCGTATGGTCTCGTGTCATCATCTTTATCATCATTTTTATCATCATCGTCGTCGTCGTGCGAAATCATCAACATCATCGTCGTCGTCATCATCATCGCAACTGTGTTGCATCGTATCGTATCGCATCGAGTCGTATCGTACTTTATTGTGTCGCCGAATGGTGTGTCAGTTTGAATGAATGCTGCTGTGAACTCCGTTCAGTCCAACCCAACACTTCCCTGTCCCGTCAGGTCTTTCTGGGGAAGGTGGTGCGACCTCGACACTTTCGAAATTTCCACGTGAGTTGCAAAGTTCGATTCTGCGCTAACAAAACTTTCTGCTATGCGTATAGTCATCCAGAAGCCGAGAATTCTTGAAAACAAACAAACAATCAAACAAGATAAAAAAAATAAAAAAACACCCCCCCCCAAAAAAAAACACACACACACACACAAAAACCCCAAACACCTTGGTTACTGATGGAAGTTATTTTTCTTGTGTTTTTTTCTTCTTTTTTTTGTTTTTTTTTGTCCGTGTGTGTATTTTTTGTGTGTGTGTGTGTGTGTGGTTTTTTTTTATTACAATAAACAAGAGAGGCAAGGCCTTCAAGACTCACTTGTGATACACTTTTTAAAAAACATCTAAACGTTAAAATGTGTTCTGTATTTGTTAGTATAAACCTTCGGGTTAAAAAAAAAAAAGAAAAAAAAAAGTCCTGACGCCAGATTAGAACCCCGCGTGTCCGGGTGAGAAGAAACTGTCTTAGCTAATACACTATCGTGACTCCTTAACTGACATTCAAAAATTTAATATTTAAACATGCTTTTTTAAAGGGCGATAAATCGATTGCGGTAATCGCAGTGAGAACGCTGTTTAAATCATATTATTATGGTGTATCTTGACCATTCAAAAAATCTTTAAGGGCAATTAAAAATTCTTTTTAAGTCCGCGGTAAAGGAGACGTGGCTATCGCCGCAATCACACTGCAACATTTAGCCATTTTCTCTGGATCTAGATAGATGTACAAGTTCAGTTACAAACGCCGGGAATGTACGACACGGTCGATTCAATTTCTCTTTCATGTTCATTCTAGTTTTATAGTTTTAAAGTTGATATGAAAATTGAGTATTTTGTTAAAGTAATAACATGTAGAGCCAAGTACAAGTACTCCTAAACGTTCATCTATTAATTTACATTTTCTATTCATTTCTTTTCCTTTCAGTGGAGGTGGTGGTGGTATGGGTGTGGGAGATTAACTGTTGTTGTTTGTTGGTGATGATGGCGATTTTTTTTGTCTGTGTGTGTCTGTGTGTTTCTGTCTGTATGTGTCTGTGTCCGTGTGTGTCTGTGTGTCTGTGTCTGTATGTGTCTGTGTGTTTCTGTCTGTATAGTAATGATTTGCGTGTTTTGGTGGTTTATCTAATCACCACCCCCCACCCTCCATGCCCCCCACCTCCCCTACAATCACGTACCGACGACTGCCCAACAACTAAACCCACAGCAGCAACAACAGCAGCAGCCATAGGCGCCTGTCTTGCCTTTCCCCGCCCTCCTCGTTCCCACACCAACCAACGAACACCGCCACCTTTCTGTAGTCCTCGCTGGAGGTTCAATACAATACAATACAAACAACACCACTACCTACAATACAATACAAACAACACCACTACCTACAATACAATACAAACAACACCACTACCTACAATACAATACAAACAACACCACTACCTACAATACAATACAATACAAACAACACCACTACCTACAATACAATACAAACAACACCACTACCTACAATACAATACAATACAAACAACACCACTACCTACAATACAATACAATACAAACAATACCACTACCTACAATACAATACAAACAACACCACTACCTACAATACAATACAAACAACACCACTACCTACAATACAATACAAACGACACCACTACCTACCATACAATACAATACAAACAACACCACTACCTACAATACAATACAAACAACACCACTACCTACAATACAATACAAACAACACCACTACCTACAATACAATACAATACAAACAACACCACTACCTACAATACAATACAAACAACACCACTACCTACAATACAATACAAACAACACCACTACCTACAATACAATACAATACAATACAAACAACATCACTACCTACAATACAATACAATACAAACAACACCACTACCTACAATACAATACAAACAACACCACTACCTGCAATACAATACAAACAACACCACTACCTACAATACAATACAAACAACACCACTACCTTCCTGTAGTCCTCACTGGAGGCCCCTCCCATCACCACGGGCACCTGCTGCCTGGCTAGGGCGGCCCAGAACTTCTCGGTGACGTAGTCCCGGCAGTTGGCGTTCTCCAGGGCCAGGTAGAACTTGTAGTTGCTCAGCGTGTCAGCACAGATGGTCTCCGGACACCGCCTGCTGTTGCAGCCTCCGTACAGGTCAAGGTCGTCTCCCAGGGCGTTCTGAGTGAGGAGGTGAGGGAGGGAGGAAGGGGAGGAGTTGAGGGTTTTGTATTTTGTATTTTGTATTTCTTTTTATCACAACAGATTTCTCTGTGTGAAATTCGGGCTGCTCTCCCCAGGGAGAGCGCGTCGCTACACTACAGCGCCACCCATTTTTTTTGTATTTTTCCTGCGTGCAGTTTTATTTGTTTTTCCCATTGACGTGGATTTTTCTACAGAATTTTGCCAGGAACAACCCTTTTGTTGCCGTGGGTTCTTTTACGTACGCTAAGTGCGTGCTGCACACGGGACCTCGGTTTATCGTCTCATCCGAATGACTAGCGTCCAGACCACCACTCAAGGTCTAGTGGAAGGGGAGAAAATATCGGCGGCTGAGCCGTGATTCGAACCAGCGCGCTCAGATTATCGCGCTTCCTAGGCGGACGTGTTACCTCTAGGCCATTACTCCACTGTGCGGGAGAGTGAGGAGTGAGTCTGGTCCATCGTATATTGTTATTGTTGTTGTTGTTGTTGTTGTTACAATTACTATAATTGTTCTTGTTGTTCTTCTTCTACTACTTCTTCTTCTTATCATTAGTAGTAGTAGTGGTAGTATTACACTATTATCATTATCATCATTATTATTAACACTATTACTATTGTTGTTACTACACACACACACACACACACACACACACACACACACACACACACACACACACACACACAAGTACTGTTTGTTGGTTTTTTTTGTTCTTTTTATATTTTAAACAACAACACACAAAGGCGGGCGAGGGCGAGGGGAGGGGGTTGAGGAGGAGGGGGAAGGGCCGGGTGGAGGGGGGGCGGAGGGGCAATCCTTTCTCTCCGGCGTTTTAACCCTCTCTAATAACCAGTCCAGGCACCCGTTCACCCACTGGAGTAAAGGAGGAGCGAAGAGAACCGGAGTAAAGCGCCTTTCCCTAGGACACAACACAACCCAACCCAACACAACGCCATACCAGGCAGAAACAGGGTAGGGGTGTGGGGGTGGGGTGGAACCCTAACCGCTTGGAGGTAGACTAAAAGAATCTTGGTAAAGCGGTCAGGCGATAAAAGGGTTGTGACTGCACGATGTCGATGTAAAACAGTAAGAGGTAGACTAAAAAAGAATCTTGGTAAAAGTCGACTTACGTGGGAAAAAATAGGCGACGTATTAAGCCATAGGTTCTTCTTCAGGAAAAAAAATAAAAATAAAAATAAAAATAAAACCCTCTTTTTGCCTGAAGAAGTGCCTGTGGCTCGATAGCGTCGCCTCTTTTATCCCACGTTAAGTCGATTTTTACCAAGATTCTTTTTAGTCTACCTCTTATTGTTTTACATCGACATCGTGCAAGTCACAACCCTTTTATCGCCTGACCTCTTGGATAAAAAAAAAAAAGGTCCCCAACGGCTTACCGACCCCGCGCTACGACGTCGCCTCGCCGGACACCAGACACCAGACACCGGACACCAGACATCAGACATCAGACACCAGACACCGGACACCAGACACCGGACATCAGACACCGGACACCAGACACCGGACACCAGACACCAGACACCAGACACCAGACACCAGACACCAGACACCAGACACCAGACACCGGACACCAGACACCGGACACCAGACATCAGACACCAGACACCGGACACCGGACATCAGACACCGGACATCAGACACCAGACACCAGACATCAGACACCAGACACCAGACACCGGACACCAGACACCGGACATCAGACACCGGACATCAGACACCGGACATCAGACACCGGACACCGGACACCAGACACCGGACACCAGACACCGGACACCAGACACCAGACACCAGACACCGGACACCAGACACCAGACATCAGACACCAGACACCAGACACCGGACACCAGACACCGGACACCAGACACCAGACACCAGACACCGGACACCAGACACCAGACACCGGACACCAGACACCGGACACCAGACACCGGACACCGGACACCAGACACCGGACACCAGACACCAGACACCGGACACCAGACACCAGACACCGGACATCAGACACCGGACACCAGACACCGGACACCAGACACCAGACACCAGACACCGGACACCAGACACCGGACATCAGACACCAGACACCGGACACCAGACACCGGACACCAGACACCGCACATCAGACACCGGACACCGGACATCAGACACCAGACACCGGACACCAGACACCGGACACCAGACACCGGACACCAGACATCAGACACCGGACACCAGACACCAGACACCGGACACCGGACACCAGACACCGGACACCAGACACCGGACACCAGACACCGGACACCGGACACCAGACACCAGACACCGGACACCGGACACCGGACACCAGACACCGGACACCGGACACCAGACACCAGACACCAGACACTAGACACACATACCTTCAAGCGCCGGACCAGCAGCTGACGTCGGTTGAAGTCGTGGCAGTTGCTGGACATCCAGGCGGCCAGACGAGGCTTGAGGCGGGCGTGGTTGACGGTGTGGTTGGAGCCATAGCGGTCCCCGGGGTAGCGCGTGTAGCCCCCGTAGTGTACGGGCACATCAGAGTCCAGGCGGTAGCCGGCCGTCCAGTTGAAGACCCCGGCCAGGGGCCCCATGCTGAGCGGCGTGCGGGTTGGGGGCTCCAGGTAGTACAGTATCCATACCTGCCAGGGGGAGAGGGGGGGGGGGGCGTGGGGGTTTGTGGGGTGGGGGGGGGGGGGAGGGGTGGGGGGGGGGTGCATTTAGAGCGAACTCAGCAGCAACGCTGAGTTTAGTTATCGTTAAGAAATGTTCCCAACTAACTAACTCCACGGAAAGTTCCATGGAGGCTGGGGGGTGGGGGTGGGAGGGTTCCAGGTAGTACAGTATCCATACCTGCCAGGGAGGGAGGGTTCCAGGTAGTACAGTATCCATACATGCCAGGGAGGGGGAGGGGATGCATGAGGTGATCTTTGCAGCGCTGAGTTAGCTTATCGTTAAGAATGTTCCTAACTCAGTCCACGGTAAATTCCATGAGGGCGGCTCCAGGTAGCAGAGTATCCCATACCCGGGGTGTGGGGTGCATTCAGAACGAACTTAAATAGCAGCGCTGAGTTGCGTTATTGTTAATTATGTTCCTGACTCACAGTTAAATTCCGTACACATACTTTGGGATATTCTTATTTAACTCTAAGCAAACTGAGCGCTGCAAAGATCGATCGCCTCATGCAGTCCAACCCAGGACATCTTAACTTTCTCTCTTTCTTTTGTCCTTCTACTTCCTCTTTTTCCTCCTCTTCTTTCTTTGTTTCTTCTTCTTCTTCTTTCTTTCTTTCCTTCTTCAGCATTCGTGGGCTGCAACTCACTCCCAAGTTCCCTCACATGTACTGTTCGAGCGGGTTTTATATCTACGTGTACCCATCTTTACCGATCTCGCCATGTTGGCAGATATTCTCCGTTTTTGGGGTGGATGCATGCTGGGTGTATTCTTTTTTTTTCCATAACTGACCCACCGAACGCTGACATGGGGTGCAGGATCTTTAACATGGGTATTTGAGCTTCTGTGTGCATGTATACACATCTCTCTGAAAGCGTTTGATATCAACCCTGACTCCTGGGAGGAATCTGCAGTGGACCGTGACAAATGGCGCGCTGCTGTGCACAAAGGTGCCAAGTTGTGCGAGGCCAACAGGACTGCTGCAGCTGTTCAGATGAGGCAGGCCAGAAAGTCACGGGCAAACAAGCTCCCTGACAATGATATGCCTGTCTTTGTCTGCCCCAACTGTCAGCGAACATTTCGTGCACAGATTGGACTATTCAGCCATCTGCGCACTCACAGATAGATTCATGAGCATCCCCCCCCCCCCACCACCACCCTCCCCCCATCCCCTAGCTGGATGACAACGATGGTCATCATCGATCACGATGGGCACACACCACCTTACACAAAAGGGGTTCAGGCATAAGCACGTTTCCACATAGGGTCTGTACATACACTGACAAGGTAGATCGGATGAAAGTGGGAGTGAAGTGTCTTTCCCAAAGGCACAGCACCATGCCGAAACGAAGCCTCGAACTCTCGGTCTCTGATGAACATGTGTGTGTGTGTGTGTGTGTGTGTGTGTGTGTGTGTGTGTGTGTGTGTGTGTGTGTGTGTGTAGTGGGGGTGTGTGAGTGTGTGTATGTGTGTGTGTGTGTGTGTGTGTGTGTGTGTGTGTGTGTGTGTGTGTGTGCACGCGCGCTCGCGCTTTATTTATCTATTTATTCTATTTATCTTTTTGTTGTTGTTTTTGCGCGCGTGATATATATATATATATATATATATATATATATATATATATATAGAGAGAGAGAGAGAGAGAGAGAGAGAGAGAGAGAGAGAGCGTGTATGTGTGTCAGTGTGTGTGTGTGTGTGTGTGTGTGTGTGTGTGTAAGCACGCGCGCTTGCGCGTGTACTGTATGCGTGTGTGAGTGTGTGTATACAGGCTTAAACACGCCCCCCCCCCACCCCCCAACCCACAACCCCGCACCTCCCTCCCCCAACCTCTCACCTGATGAGGAAGACGACTTTCAGGCATGACGTAGCTCCTCCAGAAGTTGAACACGTCGTGAGCATGGAACAGCACGGCATCCGACTGCTCCACCAAACTCCGGTCGTTCGTCATCGTGCACCGGCTTTCGGCACACGAGGCGAAGTAACGATCATCCGTGTCCTCCCACGTCATGTCAAAGAAGAAGCCCGACCAGCGAAGGATGCGCTTGATTGACACGTTCCCCCTCGTCCGGCGCTCACGGAGGTGTGGGAAAGTGGTCACGAAGGTCGACTTGTCTTTGAACGGTTCTCGGACCCTACGGGACCTGCAGGGTAATCTCCCCGCGTCTGCCTCGGCGATGCAGATGGCGTCACTGGCACTCCTGGAGCCGACCGCCAACACCAGGAACAGGAAGAGGCCGATCATCACGAAGGCTGCAGAGCGCATGTGTCGTCGTCTGTAGTTCCGGATCGTGCAGAACCGCTTGAGGATCTGCACGTAGCTTCCGGCTGTGCTGGTTTTCAAGACTCGCATCTGGTATGAGGGAAAATAAAAGAATAAACAAAAGAAATTAAAAGCGGCAAAACACTACATAAATAGTTCTCTCTCTCTCTCTCTCTCTCTCACTCTGTGTGTGTGTGTGTATATATATATATATATATATATATATATATATATATATATCACCCACACTCATACACACACACACACACACACACACACACACACACACACACACACACTCCCCCCCCCCTCCGCCCCCGCAATTCGTAGGTTGACGATCGACTCAAGTTCTAAAATATTCTCTGCAAGATGTCTGGATTAACACCGCGCAGCTACCTGATCACGTGACTGGCGTTTTAAGGAACCCCAGAGATTACATCATGAGCAAATAATTCAAGCGTGTTTGTGAAGGCGGTGTGTATGTAAAAAATGATGGCTGACTATTCAGCTGTGTACAAAACTAAACTCGTTCTGGGAGGGTGGTGGATTTTCTGAAACATGTCGGAAAAAGAGACCCAACCAGGCTGTATATTGATCTGAAGAAAAGAAGGAGAGAAAGAAAAAAGAAGAAAAAGAAGAAAGAACAAACAAGAAAACTCCACAGAGAAAAATCAACACAGACTGATGGAACTTAGCAAATCAATGACTGACAACGTTTGCATCGTATTATGGGAGATTCCAGTCCATTTTTGCTGATATTGATTAGACAACGATAAGAAGTTCGAACAAAAGAAACGCACTATTTTTTTTAAAGGCACTTCGAGACGTGTATCTCTTTCAGAACATTGTGAACTCTGCAGGGAGACGTGGAACATAATGACCAAGCCACGATCTTCTGCTCGTTAACAGCGGTGATCTCATTTCAGAAATGGAGCACCCACCCTCCAGTAATGATCATGATGTTTTAGGAGTTTTTGAGGAACAAGGTGGCTGAATGGTTAAGACGCCCATCTCCCAGTATATACAGAGTCCGTGAGGGTCTGGATTCGAATCCCACTCTCGTCCTTTCTCGCGTTTGACTGGAAAATCCAACTAAGGGTCTAGTCATTCGGGTGAGACAATAAACCGAGTGTGCAACATGCACTTGGCGCATTGAAAAAGAACCCGTGGCAACGAGAGTGTTGTCCTTTGGCAAAATTCTATAGAATATGATTATGGAAAAGGTAGTCGTGACAATGATTATTGGTCACGATTCTAAAAATCGATGGAAAGGCACCATTGCAGAATGGACAGGAAAACCATCAGCAGAGACCCAGGCTTCGGAACACAGCCGACAGACCTGGAAGAATCCGGTGAACAATCGTGCGACGCCCCAACGTCTCTTCAAAGAGTTAAGAAGAAGAAGAAGAAGAGGAGGAGGAGGAGGATGTATGTGTGGGTGGGCGTGTGGGGAGTGTATGTGTGTGTGTGTGTGTGTGTGTGTGTGTGTGTGTGTGTGTGTGTGTGTGTGTGTGAGGGTGTGGGTGTGTCCTAAATCAATACCCGCTTCCGAGTCAAATGGCATGCAACATCGCCAGAGAGTCTAAATAGGAACAGCTACAGCCAAAGTCGTTGAGGAAGAAAAGCAAAGAACGATAACAGCAGCAGCATCTAACCAGCAATAAACTAGCAGGGTTTGCAGACCGGAAGACCTTACAACAATATGAGTTATAATGAAGCAAGCAAAGAACTGTCCATACCACTGTGATTTTTGTGCTGTGAGACTCTAGAAGGGGGGGGGGGGAGGTGAGGGGTGAGGGGGGGTTAGGGGGGGGGGTGTGTCAGGAAGCACATATGACTGAGAATGAAAACTGCAACTGGCCATTGAATACATTGATACGGCTTCTAAAGAATCCTCTGCAAGAGATCATTCGCCATTCATATGTGTTAATTTGACTCGTATTTTGTGTAAGAGAATAATTATCATCATTATCATCAGTCATCACCACCACCACCATCATCAAAATCATTATCATTATCATAACGGTAATACAGTACTTACATAACCCAAATTCCCCCACAGAATACATATATTCTTGTCAAAGACGCAAATCTTGACTATTTGGCAAGCAACGATCTGGTGTCTTTGTGTGTATGCCAACACGACATCGCACATGGACGTTCTTAATCGATTTACCCAGTCCTTCAAAAAACGTCAAAAACAAAAAGAAAAACAACGAAAGTAATGTTCTTTTTCAAGTGCGTCAGTTTCAACCATGATATGTTTCAACCATGTCATTTTTCAATTATGTCAATTCCAACCATGTCGGTTTCAATCTTGTCATTTTTCACTGAGCTAAGTCATTAGTTTCAACCATGTCAGTTTCAAAAAATGTATGCTTCAGCCATGCCCGTTTC
>NC_134883.1:8083917-8086417 GCF_041734735.1 Babylonia areolata
CTCACTGACTCTCTCTCTCTCATTACCATATTCATGTACATTGTTGTCATTAATGCAGGTATCATGATTATGTACTTGTAAATGCTACTGTGCAATTGAGTGTATTTGAATTTCATGTATGTTTTTCTATAACCCTTTGTTATCTTGTGAACATTTTGATTTCATTTCTTTTTGCCCTGAGGGCTGGATGTAAAAAAGCATATGCATGCTTATTCCACTTCCCTCATTAAAAAGATTCGTTCGTTCGTTCGTTCTCTCTCTCTCTCTCTCTGTGTGTGTGTGTGTGTGTGTGTTGTTGTTGTTGTTGTTGTTGTTGTTGTTGTTGTCTGTTGTTTTCATTTACTGCAGTAAGCAACATGAATAGGCATCGTGATAGAACACACACACACGGGCGCTTGCTTGCTTACACCCACACACACACACAGATATATATATATATATATATATATATATATATATATATATATATACGTAGATATGCATATATATACATACTAGTACATACATACGCACACACAACACAACGCAACACCACACACACACACACACACACACACACACACACACACACACACACACACACACACGTCTGTCTCCAAAGACAAAATATATTGTTCTTTTGTTGTGTCTATGAACCGTTAAGGATTGATGACAATAAATGAAAAACGAGTCGAGTCATAGTGAACTTTCTGTCAGTTTGTCTTTTTTGTTGCTGTTGTTGTTGTTGTTGTCGTCTTTTTTTTTCATTTTCTTTATTTCCGTCTTTGTTCTAAGTTTTTCTTTTTCTTTCTTCCCTTCTTTCCTTCCTTCCTTCCTTCCTTTTCTTTCTTTCTTTCGGTCTCCCTGTCTGACTTTCACTTCTTTCATTTTCTTTCTATCTTTACCCTACCAACCCCCCCTTTTTTTTTCTGTCTGTCTGTCTGTCTGTCTATCTGTATGTTTGTTTGTCTCTTCTTCGCTTTCTTCTTTCCTGCCTCCCTTTATTCCTCTCTCTCTCTCTCCTCTCTCTCTCTCTCTCTCTCTCTCTCTCTCTCTCTCTCTCTCTCTGTCCGTCTGTCTGTGCCCAAATATGATTTTTTTTTTTTTTTTTAAACAACAAAATTACGTTGTGACTGTTGTTATTCCCTCAAGGAAAACAACAACAACAACAACAACAAAACAACTTTTGTAGGATATGTCGTTGGATGATAATTTTGATATATACGCATGCACGTGTGTATGTGTAAGAATGTTTATGGATGGTCAACAGATGTTATCAGTTTTGGTTTTTTTTCCTGTTAGTTTCGTTTTTCTGCTTTTGCTTTATTGTTACGTGTGTTGAGAATATTGATTTACATTTTGTCTGTTTGTTTGTTTGTTTGTTTGATCTTATGTCTCCTAAGATTGTATTTAGTGTACCCCCACCTCCCCACCCCCACCCACCTGTCATAAGGATTGTACAGTCAATAACAATAAAACTCTCTCTCTCTCTGTATCTTTCTCTCTGTGTTCTCTCTTTCTTTCTATTTGTCTTTCTCTTCTTCTTCTTTTTTTTTGTTTTTTTTTGTTTTGTTTTGCTTCTTCTTCTTTTGGTTTTTTTCTTCTTCCATTTTGGACAATGCAGTCGATCTTTTGCAACTGAACACAATTTCAAATTGTAAACACAAGTTTCAAAAGGTACTGTAAGGTGGGGGGGGGGGGAGTGTTAAGAAAGTGCACCAACTGATGGACCCGCAACACTGACAGCCAAAACGTGGCCACAGGCTATCATTCATTTCAGTTTCAGTTTCATAGAGACGACACAGTGTGCGGACTGGTTGATACATATACGCTACACCACATCTGCAATGGATGAACAGGTAAATTTTAAAAAAAACAACTAAAAGCCTGACCCTCGAATCAACCCTACGCTCAGGTCATGGCCGTGAGAGCCCAGCACAGGTAAATAAATAGATAAACGAATAAACGAATAAATAAATAAATAAATAGATAAATAAATAAACACATTTTTGTAAAGCAAATACCTGACCCTCGAATCAGCCCCACGATCTGGTCATGGCCTACACAGCCCAGCACAGGTAAATAAATAAATAAATAAATAAATAAATAAACAAATTTTTAAGAGGAAAATCCTTGGCCCTCATCGCTCGATCTGGTCTTGGCCTACAGAGCTCAGCACAGGTAAATAAATAAATAAATAAATAGATAAATAAATAAAGTTTTAAAAGCAAAATGCCTGACCCTCGCATCAACCCAACGCTCGATTTGGTCATGGCCTACAGAGCCCACCACAGGTAAATAAATAAACAAAAATAAATAAATAAATAAAATAAAAATAAAAAAGCGAAATGCCTCGCACTAACCTAACACTCTGGCCATGGCCAACAGAGTCCAGCACAGGTAAATAAATAGATAAATAAATAAATAAATAAATAAATAAATAAATATTAAAAAGCAAAATACCTGACCCCCGCATCAACCCAACGCTCAGGTCATGGCCTACAGAGTCCAGCACAGGTAA
>NC_134883.1:8093917-8158917 GCF_041734735.1 Babylonia areolata
AGACATGAATGTTGACAAAAAATACCACAATTCTGACGACGGAAGCTAAAGGTTGGGTCATTCAGACACCCACTGGACATCCGAGGGGTCTGTGTAGAGGAGAAGAGAGGACTGGCCGTACTGAGTGAATTTAATTAAACAGTGGAAGGAAAGAATTTGGTTCTGCCTTTAAGTTCTTACAATGAGCCCTACATGCAATGGATAGGAATTCACCTGCCGCAGTTGCCATATAAAAAGCTACAGGACATTTTACTTTAAACCTTTATCCACGTATGTTGTGTGGACCATTTTCAGAGTAACAGGCAGATGTCATCCGATCCATGGCGCTTTTTCTGTCACAGACAGATTTGATTCATGGGCCAAGTTTTCAGCGTGGCACCAATGGTGACACTGTGGCCTATGATTTAACAGGCACACATCCTAGCATTACATGCCTTTGTCTCCTGAGACAATAACATAAAAAAAAGTACTCTTACTGAATCAATTCCATTTTATATGGTCCAGATTGTTTAGTCAGTCATCAAGAAACACAATCAGGTACATGCCACTATCAAACAAGACATGCTGCTACTAAACAAGTGACTTCTTCATTTATATATACAATTATATACATACAACTGAAAAATAAGGAGCAAAAATGTACAACAACAACAAAAAGCATGGATTTCTCAAGATTTTACCAGCACACAAGCAATAAATCGATAAAAGAATAGCATCAGACTTGTTCACAGACAAGCTCTGTCACACCAATATCACACAAAGATTTAAATTGCTGTCTGAACTTAAAAATGTCAGGCAAACCAAACTTCACATACATATATATATATATATACTGTACCAAACTTTACGAGCACAATATACTGTAGCAACTTCCAGTTGCCACAGCCCTTTGTCACCAGGCATAAAAATGATTCACTTGACAATTGATTCAGATCCACTATGTCAGTCTGTTTTAATCAGCCGCTCAGTGATTTATTTTTCCCCTCTTGTGTTCTTTCCACGTTACGTTAGCTAAGCAAAGTGTCCATAACTCTATGCCGATGCTAGATATAATGTCTATTATATGTTATAAAACTGCACTGTTACACATGATGAAAATGTGTCCACCTTGACCAAATTGATAGAACAATCTAAGTATAATGACTTATGACGACGATGTTATTGTTAATGTACACTGTATTCTTTTTTTTTTTCTTTCTTGGTTTTTTCCCCTTTCTTTTCCATCTACTCTGAATTGTTATAATGAATTCGTATACAAAATAAAATGGTGGTCGACCCAAGAAAGTCCAGGAAAAAAACCCAAAAACAACAACAACAAAACCTTCCAGTTGCCACAGCCCTTTGTCACCAGGCACAAAAATGATTCACTTGACAATTGATTCAGATCCACTATGTCAGTCTGTTTTAATCAGCCGCTCTCCTCTCCAGACGGTCTTAGTAAAGCGGCGTATAAAATTTTTTTTTTACCAAGAAATGATTTGATCCTTCAGAATTTCATTATTAACTGCAGAAACAATCTGGAAGTTTAGGAAGAAAAACAAAACAGAGACACAGCCTTCATGGCTCATACATGATTCCTGCTGAATTTAAAAGCTGCAAGATGAAAAGTGATGTGTAAAAAGACGCATGTGAGCCCAAAATCACAAGACCAGGGGAAATATACATAATCTAATTATGTCATTTGCAAGTACAGCCTTGTATTTGACTGGTGGTGTCTTGGACACCAGAGTCAGAAATATACACAGAATGTTATTGATGGAAAAGAAAGGACCCCCCCCCCCCAACCCCCCCAAAAAAAAACCCCATTTTTCTTTGCCATAAATATCACCTACAGTCAGAACATGTTGAAAAATTCTCCCAGAACAAAAGACAAGACCAACACAGAGTTTCTTGAAGTGATAAATACCTCTAACATTTCCTCTAAACTCTTTAATTAAGACAACCATAAAATTGGGTCTTGCTGACAGCGCTAACCATTTTGCTTACACAATTTATTACCTCCAAGTTTAAATGAGGTTGTTGTTTTTTTTGTTGTTTTTTTTAAAATCATTTCAGTAAGCAAAGAATACAACAACAAACAACTTTAAAGAGACAGAACATACACACTTCACAGCTGGTCAACAAAAAATGCCTTTCCCAGAGTTCATATTCCCATGACCAGATTGTCATGACTGCAGCAGTCTAACAAGAATATCACAAATTTGCAAACAAAAAAAAACAACAAAAAAAACTTTAAAAAAAAGGAAAGCGTATCTGGAAAATATACTAGTGAGGAAACCAGAAGGGCAAGAAAGCATCAGATAAAAAAAAAAAGAGACCGCAGAAGAAGGGATTAAAAAAGAAGGATATATATATATATATATACATACACGTGGCACAGAATTTCCTGAAATTGGGGACACTACGAATCACTGAAAGACAACCCCGGCATTCAAAAGAAGAGGGCAACCTTAATGCAAAACTGGACTGGTAAAACGTACAAACTTATACAGTACAGTTATCAAAATGTAGATGTGGCTTTGAGCTGTGCAGCTGTTCTAGTTCTGGAAATTAAGATTTCAAAATAGCACCTGCTCTTCTTCAGCAAACAAAAATACTCAAATCACCACAGAGTGATCAAACAGCAGGCACGTAACAGCAGACCAATAATTATAGTTGATTTCAAGTTAATCTTCAAGTACACTTCTTCTTATTAACTGTCTTTCCGTTTCAAGATTTAGACAACTAGTTGTGAACAGCCATTCAAACAAAAGAGAAGAAGCATAATTGAAAAATTAAATTGAAAGTAAATGTATCAAACTCTGACAGACCCATTAAAGAATAACAGATAACAATAGGAAGAAACTGTTTTGCAAAACTTTTTTTTCCCTTTTTTTTTTTTTTTAATGGAGATGAACGTTACACAATTTCTGATGAACTGAAATTCCTGTCAAGTGAAGAAGACGTAAACTGTTTGCTAACAGTACCAGTTAAGTTGAATAAAATCCAAACATTTACAAACTTAAGCAAGCAATGAGTAACAGTAAGAAACATAACAATAAAAATCAAAGAATGCATGTATTTTTTAAATGTAAAAATACAGCAAACCCAAAATATTGATAAACACATTAAAAAACAAACAAACCTGCTATTGGTCAATTCTTTCAATACTGACATCAAACTTTAAGAGTTTTGATTTTCAGAGGGTGGGTGAAAACCTTCAATCATGTTCATTATAATGTTGGGAATTAAAATTATGAATTATGAATTTTACACACCATAAGAGAAGGCTGGTGTCATTTCTTTCTTTGCTGTTTTGGTTTTAATTAGCACTGAAATACTGCTGAAAATAAATATTTTCACACACACACACACAAAAAAAAGGAGAAAACAACTATTACACATATGACAAATACAATGCCAAGCCAAACTTCCTCCTCGTGGGTTCTAACACTAAACTTGCAATGTCATATGTAACAAACATTCCATCATTTAACATGTACTTTCTTTTTTCTTTTGCATTCGTGGGCTGCAACTCCCACGTTCACTCGTATAAATTAACGCGAGTGGGCTTTTACGTGTATGACCGTTTTTAACTCGCCATGTAGGCAGCCATAATCCGCTTTCGGGGGGTGTGCATGCTGGGTATGTTCTTGTTTCCACAACCCACCGAACGCTGACATGGATTGCAGGATCTTTAACATGCGTATTTGATCTTCTGCTTGCGTATACACACGAAGGGGGTTCAGGCACTGGCAGGTCTGCACATATATTGACCTTGGAGATCGGAAAAATCTCCACCCTTTACCCACCAGGCACCGTCACCGTGATTCGAACCCGGGACCCTCAGATTGAAAGTCCAACGCTTTAACCATTCGGCTATTGCGCCCGTCATTTAACATGTACAACATTTGCAACAAATTACATTTTTGGGACTGTGACCATTTTCTCAGAAAAGACAAACATTAAAGAATAATAATTAAAAAAACAAAAAAACAAACAAAAAAAAAACAGCAAAAAAGAAAAAAATAAAGAAAAAAAAAATATATACATATATATATGTACAAGCAAAGACACAAAGTAACTTCACCAAAACTGTACATTACCACTGTATGCTATTTATCTAATATTTGACTAGCATCATCACACACTGTATACCCGTATATCATTTAGGAAAGCATCCGCAACATACTTGTAAACTCAAATACTTTACATACCAAATATACACATCATTTTTTTTTATGCATCATTGTCAGTCGTGTCCAACTATGATCATCAGAACAGTAGAGGACGCAACTGCTGTCCCGACTATCTGGGCCGGACTATGATTACAGTGGAGTAGTGTCTTCCCCAAGATACATTCCCACTCTCTTGGCCAAGAGGGCTTTCAGGACTGGGATGATATCCAAAGGCCCACTGCCTCCAAGGCTGAAGCACCAAGAGCCAGCTGTGATAGTGCCTCCTAGTTTGACACAAGCTGTAAATGAATTTCCACGGCAGTAGAGAAACCAATTTATCATACAGCTCTCACTTTGCAGTTGACCAAAATGTAAGGCTTGACTCGGTTCATTTTCATATGGTCTGGTGAAACTGCAGGTTTGTTGCATATCTGTTATGCATGTGTGTGTGTGTGTGTGTGTGTGTGTGTGTGTGTGTGTGTGTGTGTGTGTATGTGTGTGTGTGTGTGTGAATGTGTGTCTGCATGTTTTACATTTATTTGCTTATTTATCATCATTATTGAATTTTTATTTTATTTTAATTTATTGTTATCATTATAAATCTTTTTTTTATTACTTTTTTTTTTTTTAAAGATTGATTTTTTTTTTTTTATCAAGGCCTGACTAAGCGCACTGGGTTACGCTGCTGGTCAGGCATCTGCTTGGCAGATGTGGTGTAGCGTATATGGATTTGTCCGAAAGCAGTGACGCCTCCTTGAGCTACTGATACTGATACTGATACTGGCGGAAAATAAATAGAACTACACCCAAAACAAGCATAAAGGTGTAGTGATGGGGGCGTGAAGGTACTGCTGTCTTCTTCCTTCTTTGCTTTTAGACCTGTTTTCTGACATATAGAAAAAAAAAAAAAAAAAAAAAAAAGAAAAGCAGAAAGATTTCTAAAGCTTAAATGTATGTTTTAAAGAAAAAGAAAAGCAGAAAAATGTCTTATCTGTGTGCGTGCGCGCGTGCGTGCGTGCGTGCGTGCGTGTGTGTGTGTGGTCACATTTTGGTGTGTGTATGTAACATAGATATAATGTTTTATGTTATCAAAAGTGTTTTTGTAAAGCACCTAGAGCAGATTTCTGGATAGTGTGCTATATAAGTATCCATTATTATTATTATTATTATGCTCAAATGTTTGTTTTAAGAAACATTTTAGATTTTCAATCATCGGCTCCTTATCAAACCATAAAAAAAACACAACTAGAAAATCTGCCAAACATTAATTTTAAGTGTGTAAATGGAAGGTGTCTGATCTATTCAACGTCACTTCCACAACTGATATTTGTCTGAATAAATCCACGCAAATAAATGACAATCACCATAAGCATCTTTCTGCTCTTACTTCTCATAAAAAAATAAATAAATGAAACATATCTGTCAACATCTATTACAATACTCTTGTACATATTCAACAAAGTAATGAAATACATCTGTCAACATTTATCACCATACTCTTGTCCATATTCAACAAACTGATAGAATCTACTTACCACCTTTGCATTCTCACTTAACCTTAACACTCAGCTTCAAAACATGTTTGAGCTTTATTTGTTTTCTGCAATTTCTGACATGAATCTAAGGCACTCAGAGAAACCATGATTTGCATTAACGAAACTTTTCCAAAAAATTATAAAAAAAAAAAAAAGAAATCAACCCACCCAATCCGTTTCAAGAATGATTATCAAATTCCGGGAACATTCATCAGTAACAAACAACACAACACACCACCAAGGCACTCCACTTTTCAACAATCAGATACCAACTTTTTTAGTTCACAAACAAGTACAGCCAGATTCCAACTTCCAGTTTGTGAACAAGCTTATGAATGTTTAGGATCTTGCTTCTGAAACAACAGTACAGCTGTTCACAGATACCTCCAGAACGGATCAAAACTAAACGTTTCGGGGCTTCACCCCTTGTCTGCCATGCCTATAAAATGAACCTGCAAAGTGACTTCAAAAGAAGGGAAACAACTCTGGAAGGCTGACAATTCCCAAATTTGATCTGGAGTGGTATATGTGCAGAACATTTACTGTTTTCGGATTGATTGTTCTGGATATTGATTTCAGACTTGATACACCACTTTTTATAGGATTTTTTTTTCCAGTAGTGAAGGGGTTAATGCCAAGAAATGGCACACAAACACACAAGTATCATTACATCACTACGACAAAAATAAAAACAGAGAAAGAATTCTTCTTAAAATGCAATGAATTTAAATGTTTCTATTACCTTCCATTCTGGTAAAACATAACATTCATTAAGACAAGCGCATACTAATTATGTTTGTTTTAAATAAGATGATTCTCATGATCACATCAGAATTTTTTTCATGTACTTATTTATCATCATTGTCAGATCATTTAGTGTTTCATTTGAACACTATAATATGTCAATAGAAAAGATGTCCAGCTTTCAACCGACTGCAAAACTGGGCAGCGTACAGTCCAACGGCTATCATGTCACTCTATATAGATTTAACTATTGATTTGTTCAATTATCATTTCAAACATTGTTAAATAACCAAAAAGCAACCAAAGAGAATATAGATCTGATTTGTGAAGGAAAAGCAGTTAGCAAGATGTGTCTCCTAATGACAACCTTTTCTTAACCAGTCACTCACATCCCCAAGATGCATCTTTTTTTTTTTTTTTAAATTAAAAAAAAAAATATATTGATTGATTGATAGGGACAACATAGTACTCATCCTTGGTCAGACACCACGCTCTAAGCATTTTACAAAAAGGAGGAGTTTGTATTATACTCCATGTTCGGTGATAAATATACTAACCATGTCAAACTGATGCAAACTAGGCCTATCGGTTTGCTCTGCTTGGCCAAATTTCGCGCGGCTAACAGTGAAAAGACGCCCCTGCTTGCCAGGTCCGCTCTTAGCCAATCAAACGCCTCTAAAAGCTATACGCGCTGAATCATTCCTTTGGCCAAGGCTCTCCACGCCATCTTGTCAGGTTTTCGCTCTGTCTCGTCTTACGCTTTTTTTGGCTATTAAGCGTGTTCATTTGGGTTTATTTTGCTGCATGCGGCTTGTCTGTATATTATTCTCGTTTCGACTCGGCCCCCTCGATTCGTTCGTTTTTTTCTACCTCTAAGTCAATCCTGTCTTTCCTTTCTCTGTTGGGGATCGCATTTTCGCTGGGTGCCTACGCGCGGGTACCATGCCTCGTATGCCATCCTACGAAGGCAGGGATCATGATGCTGGGACTGAGACTCGGCAAGAGACTCTCCCAGGCCCGGAGCTCATGATCCCTCCTGATACGGACCGTGGCGATGTGTCTTTAGACGTTGATCGCGGAGGCGACGCTCATTCCAGTAAAACGGTCATGAAGGGGACCGGGGGGAAAGGGATACGAGCGTCGCCTCCCGAGGTGTCGCAGCGCGAGGCAGGTAGAGGGGGGAGTAGCAAGGGGAGTCATTTGCACAACAGGCTGCCTGCCTGGGTAGAGCCCACTGACAGCTGCCATTCATTTCCTGGGCTGCAGTCAGGCTTCAGTCAGTCATGCACACATGTATAACAGACTGTTTACGATCTCTCCCTTTACAATGGACAAGTATCCAACAGTGAGATGAGAGATTTCAATGGAATAACAGGTATGTTGAACCTTCATACCCTCAAACAGGGTGAACTCTCTTTATAAAAGAAAATATGACCTCCTATGAGTCCAATAAGGCACTGCATGATAACACGGTCCTTGGTCATTTCTAAAATGATTACAATCCATACATTAAATGATCATGAACAATTATCATCCTTTTTCTTTTTGGTGAAAAAAAAAAACAAAAAAACAGAAGAAAAAAAGTGTGTATTTCACATTGCCATGAAAGCCCAAAATGAATTGCTTTTACACTTCTTAAAAAAGAAAACAAATGAAATACTGAACAGCCTGACATAGAAGAAAAAAAAAAATCAGGGTTACAAACTCATAAAAACACATTTTGTACCATTCAGGGACTGGCCCAAAACAGACAAGCGCAGTACTTCTTCATTGCTGCCCTACATATCGGAGGACATAATAATCGGTAAGTAAGCAGTACACTCACAAAAGCTATGCTTTGTTACATGGCATGTTGTCATACCCCTGATTCATCATGAGAGGATTTGCTTTGCTCCGCTGACAGCTTGAAGCATTGTTCCAGCTTGAGCTTATCAGCATTGCATTCAATGTACTTGTGTTTGTGAACACACATCAGTGAGCACCAGACATTATGGACAAGAACGTGGCCCAAAAATAGTTACCCTCCACCACCACCCGTCCCGTAAATATTACACATATTCTTGGTTGCATAAATCTTCGATTGGAATGCTTGTAATGATGAGATTGTCTCATGTGCTTGTGTGTTTATTATAAATATCCTTTCATTTGGGTTTTGGTATCAACCAATTATCTTTCTCTTGTGTGTGATGTGCAATCCTGCAACACTTTAAGAAGAACAGCTGTTACATCCCCTTTTTTTTCTATACCAACTTAACTGCAATGTAAACTATGAACAAAGTACACTGATACATATCATTTAGCAACAAAAGTCTACATGCTTCATGCCCAATAAAGCATAAAGACTTGAAAAATAAAATAAAATCTGACAATGATATGAAAGACTCATGGGAAATTTTTTTTTTAATCAAAAAAATTCACTGTGGAATGCTGACTAGTTCCATACTCAAGCATGCAAATTCATTAAAAAAAAAATTAAAAAAAAATCATAATCAATGTGGACTGCTAAATCGTAGTAAAACAAATGTCTGCACCATGTCTTGAGCAAAACGTTCAAAAGCAAATATGAAAGAGATGGAAATTTATCAATGATTTATTTTTCCCCTCTTGTAACTCGGTTCTAGCTAATTTTTTCCCTCTTTTTTTTAACACAGACTACAGCATTTTGCTTTCACCAGTTTCAAGAGAAAACAATTCTGTCCAAACATAGAAGCGACAATCATAATAACTCTCCAACACACGTTGCAATGGGAACATTCAAGTATAAAACCGGTAACTATTATATATTTTAAATATATCCAAACACATCGTACCTGCTAAAGACAGAGCATCACAGACAAGAATACTGGCAGAGAATGGAAGAGAGATTTTAACTGAAAAAGTGGTATTTTGAGAAAAGAAAAGGACTTATCAAACGGAGACAATGAAAAAAAAGGAGACAAAAACCCACAAAATTTTAACTCATGGTGTATTGGTGTATGGAAATGTGTGTATGAAAGATGTGTGCAAATGTGTGTGTAAGAATTCTGCCACTGTTGTTTATCTAAGCGAATCTAAGCCAGGGTATGTACATGCTTAATTAAAATGTATGCATGCTTGAAAGTGAACAACCAATATGCAGCTGTACCATTTTTTGTTGAACAGATCAAAATCACCAGGTCTCTTTTTTTTCTTTCTTCTGAAATAGCATTCCTTCATCCCCTGAGGTAGATGTACGTACATCAAATCATGGAAGTCTCCAAATGTTCAACCCTCCTATGAGTCTGGCTGCAGCATCTGTGAGCGGAAAGCCAGGACAGCCTGGGCGAACATCTTGGGCTGGTCCAGGTTAATGGCATGTCCACAGCAAGGCATAACGTCCACACGACGAAGGTCTGGCAGCTTGGCCTGAAGCACCTCCACACCAGACACGTGAACCACCTGTCAGCACAACATCAATAGATCAATAAATAAATCGTGAAATAAAAGGAAAATTTCTTCCCTAAAATTGCGTTTAAGTAACATACTTACCGTGACCCACTGGTGCAGACTCCGGCAGGGGTCTGATTCCTGTCCTGTGCACACTACTACCCGCCTATGCGGAGAAAACGAAAGTAGCTACGGCCGGTAACCTCCCGAAGTAGGTTACCTCCCCTGTGCATCCCTGACTAGCATCCTCTTTTTAATAAAATCTAAAGAAAAAAAACAACAGAGCAAACCATAGGCCTAGTTTGCATCAGTTTGACATGGTACAGTATATGACACACACACAAAAATCTTAATAATTAATTACTACTTGATAATAAAAAAAATAATTAATGTGGTCAAGGGCAATGGCTCAACGATCCGCTGTGGGTTTGCAGTGTGGGAGGTATCTCCTGTTGACTGTATCGTAAGAATACTGCAAAGAACATAACTCAGACCTTTGACCTTTGGGGATACATACTTGCACACAAACCCATACCATGCCCAGAGTTTTTATTCATTGTTTGTTTTACACAAGAACACTGAGCTTTTGTGTCAGAATATTACAATTGTGAGCTATGGGTATAAGGTCAGTGCGGTCATCTGCAATTTATATTGCAATCTGCAACGCCATGGGCCAATGAGATTTTTCAACAGAATATTTGAATAGTAAACTAAAGTGTGATGGCCAGTGAGATCCTGTTGAGTATCAGTATCAGTATCAGTGTCAGTATCAGTATCAGTATCAGTTTCAGTATCAGTAGCTAAAGGAGGCGTCACTGCGTTCGGTTCAAATCCATATACGCTACACCACATCTGTCAAGCAGATGCCTGACCAGCAGCGTAACCCAACGCGCATAGTCAGGCCTTGAGATAAAAAAAAAAAATAAATAAAATAAAATGAAATAAAATAAAATAACAAACACACACACACATACACACAAAATAATAATAATAATAAAAAAAAGATAAATACATAAAAATACTACTACTACGAACAATAATAATATTTATAAGGCACAAATTCTTGATGAAGTCAACTCTAAGTGCAACCCTCCCCCAAAAAAAACCCCAAAACCCAATGATGATAAATAAGCAAATAAATGTAAAACATGCAGACACACATTCACAAACACACACACACACACACACACACATGCATAACAGATATGCAACAACATCCCATTGTTCCTTTCCTTCCAAACATATTACACCTAACAGGACTTCTGTTCGGTTAGAAATCTCTCAGAGGTCCCAAAGACTCTTATACCACATTTGTATGGGTCAAAGGGGTCCAAGACTGCCTTCAGTGGGTCACTCTAATGCTGCACATTCTAATCAAATCTGCTTTGTCACATACATATAAAGTGCAGGCATATCTCCTAGTCATAACTGACCAGTTTCCTATGCCAAGAAGCAGACACATGCATCCCTCTCAGACGTGTTGCTTGTACTTTTGTGGAAACAGCAATGAAGAGTTCGTTTCCTGTGTCATTCAGTCAGACTTCAGTCAGACTTCAGTCACACACACACACACACACACACACAAACATACACTTACAGACATGCACACTCACACACACACACACACATGCACAGATGCACACACACACATGTACATTCTCACTCACCTCGTCCTGTTGACCCCAAAGCACCTGTACAGGGCAGGTGATGTGGTGCAGGTTAGCCTCCAGTTCACTGCGACTGCTGTCGGACACCAGTTCGTGAATCAGCTCCAGGTACAGCTCGTTTCTGGTCTTCCTCAGGTCCACCGCACCCTGCAGCAGCTGCACCAACACGCACACACACACTGGTTATTCCCAAAAACAGAGTATAGCTGCCTACATGGCAGGGTAAAAAAAAAAAATAAACAAGTGGTCATACACATAAAAAATTAATTCAATTCAATTCAATTCAAAATACTTTATTATCTGCTTCAACCAAAAACAGAAAATTTTCTTTAGGCTCACTTAAAATAAAATGCCCGTCAGCAAAAATCAAAGAGAAAAAAACAAACAACTGACACACCCTTCACTTATCACCATGCACACATCAATTATTATGTAAAAAGAAAAACATGTGGGTAAGATACTATTACATTATGATTCAGAGTGTTACAACTGTGTGTGTGTTGTGTGTGCGTCTGTGCGTGTGCATGCATCGTTGTGTTTGTATGAGTGTGCACGTGACTGAAGGTTGATGGAATGACACAGGAAATGAATGATGAGCACCCACAGGCAGCTCTCAGTCTCGCCTCTACCCTGGTGTGCCTACTCATGACTGTTAAACTATCAGTATCAGTATCAGTAGCTCAAGGAGGCGTCACTGCGTTCGGACAAATCCATATACGCTACACCACATCTGCCGAGCAGATGCCTGACCAGCAGCGTAACCCAACGCGCTTAGTCAGGCCTTGAGAAAATAAATAAATAAATAAATATGGACAAATATAAAGGAACAAACATCAAACCAAAGATAGAGGGAAACGAACTATGATGACCGTGTAAAAGTTCGTGTTCTGAGCTATGCTACCGTGATTTATGAACTGGGTGTGTCATCACATATTCTAACAAAAGCCAAGGGAACACTACAGGTGACTGTCATCTGTATCTGTAAACCGGGTGCACAGAAGGGCAGCTGCATGCATCAAAAGAGACGGAAAGGGTCATGTCTCCACTGTCGAAATAATTCGAAATGTATCAAACAAAACTGTCACAAAATCATAGTTCCAGTCTGTAGTACGAATGTAATAAACTGACATCAGTAAAAAAAAAAACCCACTAAAGATGATTTACAAACAATTACTATCATGCCAATGTAACCTATCAGGATCAGGTGAAAACTAATGCTGGACCCGTCAGATAAGATTTACAAGGTACGGTCAAATCACCAAGCAACTTCGGCAAAAGATGTCATACATGCACAGCTTTCCGAACAAAGGTGTGACCATAAATAAGAAATGAGTGGAGTGTTAGCCTGGAGGTTACACGTCCGCCCAGGAAGCAAGAGAATCTGGGCATATGTGTTTGAGTCCCTCACTTGTCACATTTTCTCCCCTTCCACTACACCTTGAGTGGTGGTCTGGTCATTCAGATTAGACAATAAACCAAGGTCCATGGGTGCAGCATGCACTTAACGCACGTAAAAGAAACCAACGCAAAAAGAGAGTTGTCATCAGCAAAATTCTAAAGTAAAATCCACACACACATGTGTGTGTGGTTGTGTGTGGTAGTGTGTGTGTGTGTGTGTGTGTGTGTGTGTGTGTGTGTGTGTGTGTGAGAGAGAGAGAGAGAGAGAGAGAGAGAGAGAGAGAGACTGACGCCCAACTGAATGACACAGGAATCAAATGACGAACACGTAATTGCAGCTCTCAGTTGGGTCTACCCAGGTAGGCAGCCTGTTGTGCAAATGACTGCGTTTGTAAAGCACTCAAAGCCTGGTCTCTGACCCCTAGGATAGGCGCTATGCAAAGTATCCACATGAACCACAACCAAAGCGCCGATGACACTGACCACAACACACACTGACCTGGTGGGGAACGTAGGGGCCGCGGTAACTGACCACACGCAGCATGTCCTGTAGGGCGGCACCGGTCTGAGGCAGCAAGGGACACGACTCCAGGGTCATCCGTCCCCCGTTCTGCATCACCGCGTCACGGTTCTGGGCAATCATCTGGCCGTCCTGAGGGGTCTGCACTGTCCACACAAACACCATCCCTTCATTCCTTCACCTGTCCACTGGTGGTTAGGATCAACTTAAACAAGAAGTGCATGCAACACCTATCTTGAATAAGAAATGCGTACAATATCAGTCACCACTGGTTACAATCACCTCAAATAAGAATTGCATGCAGTACCTGTGACCAGTGGTTAAAATCACCTCAAATAAGAAATGAATACAATATTAATCACCTGTGGTTACAATCACCTCAAATAAGAAAAACATACAATACTAGTCACTAGTGGTTAAAACAGCAGGATCCATTCACAAGGCAACAGAGAGATGGACAGGGAGAGTACTCACTGCTAGATCTCCAGTCTCTATCCAACAGGATTCATTCACTGACAGCAACACAGAGAAAGCGAAAGTACTCACTGCTAGATCTCCAGTCACTAGCAGGATTCATTCACACGGCAACTGAGAGAGAGGGAAAGTATTCAATGCTAGATCTCCAGTCTCTATCCAGCAGGATTCATTCACATGGCAAGAGAAAGAGAGAGGGAAATGGAAAGTACTCACTGCTGGGGCAGCACATGCTGACACTGCTGACCAGGTGGGGGTACCTGGCAGCAAAAAGGCCGGACAACGCTCCGCCCATGGAGACCCCCACCACGTGCAGCTTTCCCTCGTCCAGTCCCGCCAGATTCAGAAACTGGAACCCAGTGAAAAGTCACACTGTACAGTCACACGCCTGTGTGGGGGCTGTGCAAAATGTTGAGCATGTGTTTATCATGAACCAGTGTTCTCAGAGGCGTGGGACCATGAACAGACTTGTGTATGTTAGTCTACAAATGTAATGCCTATGCTGTTCTATACACGTCGCCTATTTATCTGAAAACAGGGGTGACTAGTTTTTATTGTAATTTTTTTTTAACTTTTGACTTGAAGTAGGTATTAACATGGCGATAGCCTTGAGATGGCCTTAGTGGTCGGCCAGACTCTAAGCACCATAATTTTATTTGATTTGATTTGATCTGAAAATGTGCCGACAATTTCTCTTTTAGAGATAATAAAACATTCTTGTAAGTTGTATTGTAGCAAACCTGACTGCAGTAAAAAAAAAAAAAAAAAAAAAAAATTGTTGAGCATGTATCTGTTATGAATCCGTGTACTTTGAAGCGTGGGAGCATGTACAGACTTGTGTGTGTGTGTTAGTCTACAAATGTAATGTCTAAGCTGCTTTATACATGTCACTTTTTTTTTTTTTATCTGAAAATGTGGCAACAATTTCTCTTTTAGCGATAATAAAGCATTCTTGCAGCCTGTATCCTAGCAAACCTGACTGTGCATTAAAAAGCCCTAACATGGGAATCTACAAAACTTGTAGAAAACTGCATATTATTGGCAAAGCATTGGAAGAGCTTCCAAACAGAAGTGATCCTATTTTTCAAACTGACAAGGATTGTCAAATTTTTGTGTGATAAAGTATCAAATCAAAAATGTAATAGAAGGCTGAAAACCTGTAACTGGTGAAGAGTGGAAGGATTTTTTTTTTTTAAATTTCTCTATGTTTCATCCAAATCTGGTATTGACAGACAAAATATTTCCAGAGAAAATGAATCAGTTAAAGTTTGCCTTGGACAAACACACACACACACACACACACACATACACAGGCGACCAAAACACAGTGTTATTACAAAGACTCATATTGTGTGTTAACACATGTGAGCCAAAGAGGTTTAGGTCCCAAAGCCTTTTAGTTTTACAGCTTTAGGGGCAGTGAATTCATATCATCTGTGTCTAGCGCTCAGCATGGAAAGGAGGGGAAACAATCCTCTCCTTCCGGCGCTTTAACCTCCCCCAACTGAAGCCAGGTACCATTCACACCTGGGTGAAGTGAGAAAAACCAAAGTAAAGTGCCCTTCCTAAGGACACAACTCCAGGCTGAAACAGGGCCTCAATCTCTCATCACTAGATTAGAAATCCAATGTGTAACTGATAAGGCCATGGTGCCTCTTTTTAAAGATTACAAGACCCCAAAGAAGTTCAAAGCACATTTTTTTGGGGGGTAAGATTTCCGTACCTGCCGTATTCTGGTCAGCTGTCCTGAAAACCCTATGTCCTCCCCCTCCTCAGGGTCAGAGGTGAACCCGTGGCCTGGCAGATCCAAAGCCACCACATGGACATCAGCACCAAAATGCTGCACAGACAGTCATTAATATCTTGTAAAAACAAAAACAAATAAGGAAAAATAAATTAATAACATGAAATGCATGAAAGTTTGGGTTCTGAAGTTATTTTACTTCTATGTATATGCTACAGCAGGTCACTTTCGTTATTTCTAGTAGAGTTGAGTAAAGTTAATTTGCTGCCTTTTGGAAACTTGACATACAAACTGTTGTACTGATAACCATATAAGATTAAAATACAAACAACACTCTTTTTTCCCATTCATAAATTATGCTGAAAAAAAATTATAGATGAAAAAGAAAATGTAGAAAACCTTGCTTGCATTTAACTATGATTTTACCCTTCAAACAAAAATCAGTCATGGATTAAACGGAAAAGAAAATAGGCTTTACCCTTCAAACAAAAATCAGTCATGGATTAAACGGAAAAAGAAAATAGGCTTTACCCTTCAAACAAAAATCAGTTGTGGATTAATAATAACAATAATAATAATGGATACTTATATAGCACACTATCCAGAAATCTGCTCTAGGTACTTTACAAAAACGCTTTTTGTTAACATAAAACATTACATCAATGTTACATACACACACCAAAATGTGACTACACGCACGCACGCGCACACACACACACACACACACACTGCATACATACATTTTAACATACATGTGTATCTAACAGCTACCCTAATACATACGCACACATAGGCAGGCACAAACTTACATAAACACACACACACACAATACACATACATGCATGTAGTTATGTGCAAATTCATATGTATACACACATAGTCAAGCACAGCTGACGCAAAGGAAGTGGACCTGCCACAATTGAACTTATTGCTGAGGGAAAAGGTGAGTTTTGAGGCGAGATCTAAAAGATGCAAGGGAATCAGAATGACGGAGGTTATCAGGGAGCTTGTTCCACATCTTTGGCGTTTGAAAAGAAAACGATCTGTGTCCACAGGTCTTACTTCTGACATGAGGTATCCTGAGAAGTCGAGTATCAGAGGAAGAACGGAGCTGGTGAGACGGGGTATAGATATGGAGGAGTTCAGAAAGATACTTGGGGCCAGATCCGTTGACTGCAGAAAAGGTCAGAGTGGAGAGCTTATAGTCTATTCAATCAGAAACAGGCAACCAGTGGAGGGGCTGAAGGAGAGGAGAAACATGGACAAATTCAGAAGCTCTGCAAATGAGTCTGGCAACGTTATTCTGAATTCGTTGGAGTCTGTCTAACAGATATTTGGGAAGGCCGGCCAAAAGAGAGTTGCAGTAATCCAATCTTGAGATAACCAGAGAGCATACAAGTGTCTTGGTTGCATCGACTGAGAGATAGTGGCGGATAGAGCTGATTCTACGCAGTTCCAAATAGGCAACTTTACAGATATTCGAAATGTGCTGTTGGAAGGGAAGAGACTGGTCTAGGATTACACCAAGACTGCGAACAGAAGGAGAAAGTGAAGCAGGTGTGCTATTGATCAGAACAGAGTCAGGAAAGGAAGGATGTTGACGAAACTTCTTTGGACAGGTTATCATAAATTCAGTCTTATCATCATTTAGTTGCAGCTTGTTGAGAGTCATCCAGTCCTTTAGGCCAGCAATGCACTCCTGTGTTTGATTAAACGAAAAAGAAAAGAAAAAAACAAGACAAGGGAGAGCACACTGACCTGGACAATTGGAGCCCACATGAAATGGTCAGCAGAAAATCCATGCAGAAAGAGCACGGTGGGTCGATGCTTGTCTGGCTGACCTCTCTCTCCGTAAGTGAACACAAACCCTTTGTCGTCAGCCACAGACTTCAGCCGCATTCCACTCAACAGGACAGAAATCCTGGGTGAAAGAAATCATTCAATTGCCAATTCAAACACACAATTTTAAAGTTGTGTTTTTAGTTTTATAAATAAATTGGGTGGCTTTTTATTTTCATTTTTAAAGGTCTTTCAACAACAAAAAAACAAAACCAAACCAAAAAACCCCACCTGAACTGTACCCCTTTCTGTGTTTCTCTGTGTGAAAGCATGATGGGAAGTGAAAAACACCGAGAAGACTAACTGCTCTTGCTTCATTAAAAAAAACAACAAATAAATAGATAGATAATAAAAAAAATATAAAAATTAAAAAAAGACGAGAAAGAAAGGTAAACCTATTTCTCTTTATGAACAATGACTGCTCTGAGAACTGAGAATATGTATCTGTAGACAGTGTACATCATACACCAGTTTATACTGCACATTTATGAAAACTTGCATCAGAATCAACTGATTCTTTTGAAAAAAAAAAATAAAAAAATAAAAAAAATCAGCGTTTAACACAGCATAATCAAAGCAATAACTACATGTTTTTCTTCAGTTTTTGTGGGCTGTGATTCTTTGTTCACTAATATACTTTGTACTTGTGGGCTTTTATGTTTATGACTGCTTTAACCCTGCTATATAGACAGCCATACTCCATTTCGGTGGTACTTCATGTTAAAACTGAGTATTCTGTATAATAAATGTTTCTTAACAAACAAACACAGCTGACATCTAACTTTCCCAAATGACCTGTATGTTCAATGGCACATACATACTGCACAGTAAATGCTCAGTTACAGCCTGATCAGTTTTATAATTACATTTCAAAACAAAAAGCTCTTTTATGTAAATGCCTCAGCTAATTGTTGTCAATACAAAAAATATCACAGCACTGAGAAAATTAATGTCAGTGGGCATAAAACACTTTTGAGAAAGAATATAATAAAAAATGGGCAGGGAAAACGTTACACTATTTGCCAATTTTTATCCTACAAAAATCAAAACAATAAATAATTTTTAGACATTAATGGGAAAGTAGCAAAACATGGTGGTGAGTTTCTTTTTTTTCCTATTTAAGTATGCTTGATTCTGCAGTAAATGTAAAAAAATAAAATAAAAAAGAAGAGAAATGAGAAAAGTTTGTGTTATAATGTGATGAGTTGGATTGAATACTTTGGAGGGGGGGGAGGGAGGGGGAGCAGAAGCTTGATAAGTCTGAAATAAGTTATAATTAACAGAGTAACATGTTCAAAACTCTTACCTAAAGTACATCTGCACCAGAAGACGTGGACATATAAAGTAGATGTAGAGAGAGGTTGCTGCTGTCACGGCTGCTAAGGTAACTGAAGCTGGGGCCTCAAACAACCCAACAGAAAGAAGAGGCACTTGGTCCAGAAGTCCCAGTACTTCCATGTTGTGATCTTAACGTATCTTAAATTTCAGTAATTAACACGAAGTTGGTGAAATCGACAAGTAATCCTGTTAAAACTGTCATTCAGCTCGATCCTTGGAATCTGAAACAGCAGAATGGGGAACACATCAAATTATATATCGTACTGACTTCCGATTGATTGAGAGACGTTTCCTGCGTGATTGATAAATACGGTGAAATTCTGAGTAAAAAAACACCATGGGTTTTACTCATAGACAATAGGATTTCACAGTTTTCAACTGTAATAATTACTGTCCTTTAAACATGCTCATGCAGCAATAGCCTGACTGTGCACGAGGCGATTTGTTTACATCTCGATCGTTCACATGAAGGGGCCGAATCAAGTGAAAAACTGTGCTGATTTTGAGTGCGGCCTCACCGGCTCTATCGATCCTTGACTGAAACTGGTCAAACAAGGCATTCAGAATTTCAGCAAGATCGATCTGTAGTTCAATGTTCCACAGAACTATTTACCAATGGTTTGATTTTCAAGTTTTCAATGACACCGACTGAATAAGCTTATTACGGGTGATCGTTGAAGAAACAGTTCAAAAGCAAACAAAACTTACTTCTTCGGCAACAATCTGCAATGCATGCAGAAAAATATGAAGCAACGAATTATCCAGGGAGTCCAAAACAACTGAATAAACGACGTCAACAATGTTAGTCAAATCATAACACCAGAAAACGCGAGTTTAAACTGAAGATAGCCTCTCTCGTTAGTGGGTCATCTCCCTCTTAACTGACTGCGAATCGTATGATCGCTTCCCCGACAGGCGATTCGTTCATCGCGTCGGGTTATATCATTCCAGTGACCTCAGCCACTGATCTAAAAATACAATACCTCAGCTGAGGGTCTTTTGGGGCAAAGGCCACTATGTCGGCCCAAACGGGAACGTTCGCAAGCTGGTTTGATTCGCGCTTGAACCAGAATAGGAAACTTCAAAGATCGACAGTCGGCATAAAAAATATTGTGCAGGAGATATCACGGACAATGATAATACATCCGTGAGGAGACATGTTTTCTGGAATAATATGTCTTATCGTCTTATTGTGGGTCCATGCTTTTGGACAGTGGCGACGTCTATTATCATTTTATTTATTTCACACACACACACACACACACACACTGGCACGCACACACACTGACACACTATTATTACTGAAACAAAATACCATAATTATCTGTACTTAATCCCTTGAGACAGATGACTGTTAGTTCTGGCGCTTCTCATGCCCGCAGTGTCTGAAGTACATGTTCGTGAGTGTGGCTAGCTATGTTGTGGTGATAAAGGTAGTCGTCGCAGTTGAGAAAGGGACTGGACTGTATAGTCGGAGTTGGTTCAGATCTTGGCCGGTCATGGTTCGGAAGGAAAGTATTCCATTAGCCTGATGCCTTTCATGCCCCTTCCTGGTTTGATACTGAAAGACTTTTCCTTTGTTCGGTTGTTTGATACGGATAGCTATTGTTTGTATAATGCCAATCCCCAGTCAGAGATAAGCTCAACTGAAGCTCTTTACGGAGCCATTAATTTGCATAACACTGAGGTTGTCTACCTGCATGGGTAGAGCCGACTGAGTGTTGCCTCAGTTTACTGAGGCCGACGGACGGACGCGCTCATCATTCGTTTCCTTTGGGTCAACTCCTGCGGCAGCAGTCAGGTCGGGGGCAGTTCAGTCACGTGTGACGCACGCCGGCGCGGACACACACACACACACACACACACACACACTGTATATTAGCCTGGCCGGAGTGGATTTTCAGTTCTCCGAAATGTTACCGTCAGTGAAGGCCGCGAACAACACACTAGTGACTCAAGAGTTGCCACTGATGGGTTCTTTTACGTGCGTCAGTCAAGTGCATGCCACTACATACTGTACGGGTCCTCGGTTTATCGTCTCATCCGAAGACTAGCGTCCACCGTGGCTGACACCCGTCACGGTCCGAACAAAGTTGAAACCACCTAAGATTTGTACGTGGAGGGGGAGAATATTCTGGGCGACTCGGACTGGAGTGTGGGATTCGATCCGGCGGGCGCCCCTTTACTCTGGTATATCACTTCCTAAGCGGACATGTTACCGCACAGCCGGGGCCACCACTAAATTATCTCTTTGATTCATGCATGCATGCATCTGCCGATATATGTTTGCCAGTATCATGCATAGTCAGTGACTGTACAGTGCGAACTTTGTATGCGCATAGGCCTATATATCGGCAGTTTATCACTCAGGTCGTTGTGCATGACTGATTGTGAGTTGAGGACTGAGTGTATTTCGTACAGTATGCGTGTCTGCCGTGTACAGATTGTAAAGCGCTTTGTGCAATGAGGACAGCGTTGAGTAGTGAATGTCTAGTTTTTATTATTATCATCATCATCATTATCATTATACCAATGCGATCATTTTCTGCCGGTTCTGAACCCGGACAATTCTCTTATTCCTTAAGAGAGAAATGGAGAGAGGGCCGGTGGGTCGATCAATGGGAGATGGGGAACAAAGTGCCAGTGGGGAAGTATGGACTCGGGGATAAAGAGAGAAAGTTATATTTGAAGAGACGCAGACTGCATCTGACGCCCAGAGTATTCGCTTATCAAGCTGCATGGCGCCCACCAGTACGTGCCGGCTTAACAACTCGGTTATCACCATGCAGTGTTGGTATATATCATGGGGTTTTTTGTGGTTGGTAGGGGTGGAAGGGGATGAGGAGTTGGCTGAGAGCTGGGGGTGGCGGGGGCTGGCGGGGGGCTGGGGGGGTTAAAGGTATTTCGGAGGTTGATCGTGTCCGGATAAATTCTGTATTGGACCGAATCCACATGAATTACTGATGTTGTCATGTCACTGCCGTGCATGACACTGTTCCATATTTTTGACACAAGCCAGGATCGATCGCATGTTCAACAATATCAGTGCATTGAACTGAGGCCATACACAGACACAGACACAGACACAATCATGTTCTACTGAGAACTGAACTGTTTACTCTGGTGTGAATTGTCCGTGAACCCCCCATCCCTCCCCCCTATCTGTCTGTCTGTCTGTCTCTCCTCTCCTCTCTCTCCGCTCTGCCTCTCCGGCTGCTATCTCTCCGTTCCAAACTCGATCTTTTATCAATAGCACCTATTTCGGCTATTTTGGTAACAGATATTAACCTCGGTATCACTGACAGACAACATATTTATGGTTATGTCAGTCCCTGATATAGTAACGAGTTTAAGCACGGAAGATTTCGTTTAAATCGTATTACTTTATGAAGGTCCACATTGGCTACAGACACAATCATTCGTTGGTTGAATTTGCTGTGGTACTCACTCAACCTTCGTGCGGTGAACTCGGGCCCGCGTGTAGGCATGCGAAAGCTGCTCCCCCTCCAATATCTCTCTGTCTCTCTCTCTCCCTTCGCTTTGACTGCAGTCACTTTATGTACATAATCCATGACAAAGAAAGTGAGTTTGAAGTTGGTGCAGAAAATGACAAGTACCATAAAAACGCAGGCTATATAATATGCTTACTACAAAACTATATAAGCTTTATGATTTTCAGTGCATTGAATCAATATTCGAATGAACGGTTACTGGTGAACTTGAATTATTTTTATGTGGAATGGTGAGCCTAATATTCATAACAATATAATGTTACTACTTCCCAGTGTACAGATCACATTGACATCTGTGAAAGTTTGTTTGTTTGTTTTTTTGGAGGGAGAAGAGGGGGGGGGGGGGGGGGGGGGGGACGGCGAGGAGATGGGGGAGGAGACTGCGAGTTTTTAGAGATAATATTTGCGTCAGTCATAGGCTCCCGCTGCGTTAGTCGTGTACGTCATTACACTGTTTGTCGTCATTGACTACGTCATGGACGTGGAGCCCGCTGTTCCCCTGAACGGAAGCGTTTTAATTCCCGCCCAGCCATCGCATGGAGGCGGAGTCCTTGTGTTTCCCCTTTCAGTTCAGTTCGTATTGCACGACACTATGTCTAAGGCAGTGGGAACTGTAGCTTTAAAAAACAAAAAACAGCACACAAAAAACAACTTATCCCCCCCCAAAAAAAAACAACAAAAAAACAAAAACAAAAAACAACACAAAAACCACACACACACACACACACACACACACACACACACACACACAAAAAAAAAAAAAAAAAAAAAAAAAAAAACCACCCGAAGAGATGAAGTAGTAGTAGTGTAGGGACTGGCAGTTTGACTGCCTAGACTTCACGGCCTTTTTTGTTTTTATGTCCCCTTCAATATCTGTCTCCTTTTATTTGTGGGATACACATACATTTTCATTTACTGTAATTCATTCGTCAAAGTCAATACATTTTTCTTTTAGACTGATGTTCATGTCAAGGAGATTTTTGAACACGTTAGTATTTTGTGAAAGTTTAGTTTCAGTTGGTATTGCATTCCATATTTGTGCAATTGTGTTAGCTAATGAATTTTTCCTTTGGTCAGTATTATAGTGCTCCTTACAAATTTGCATCATTGAATTTCTTTTTCTCTCAAATCTGACAATCTAAGTTATGTCGAGCATTAAGTGACTCAATGGTGCTACTGGCATGTATCCTGGATATTAGGTGAACCTTAAAATGATAGTGTCTTTTTGACAGCGCGCGCGCGCACGCACGCACGCACGGACACACACACACACACACACACACACACACACACACACAATCACACCACACCACATCACACCACGTGTGAACGTCATCTGCTAAAAACAGCACATTTCATTCGCACCTGCGCCGTAGATTGCAACTCCTCTCACTTCAGTTGCGCGTTCAACGCACGCGCACACACCCTTTCTTGACGATAGCTTCATTATCCACATGGGGTCACTGACAAATATGATAATCTCAAATAGTTGTGTTATCAGAGTGTCGACACTGACGTCCCTTTGTTTTGCGTTCAGTTGGTGATTAAAGGATATCGCCCATGTGCATCACCAACTGATTTCTTTGTTTATGTGAACGTTTGAGGGCCGGAGAAGACTGATCTTGACCTGTGTTGATAGCAATAATCTGATGATGGTGATGATGATGTAATGAGATGACGAGAGAGAGAGAGAGAGAGAGAGAGAGAGAGAGAGAGAGAGAGAGAGAGAGAGAGAGAGAGTTTGCATATGATAATTTTCGCCAATATGATCGTTGCAAGTGGAAAAGGGGTCTGCCTATAGGGAACGAGAGAATCTGAGGGTACGGGATAGAATCCCACGCTCGCCAGAAGTATATTTCTTTCCCTCCACTAAACCTTGAGTGGTGGCTTGAACCTTGTGATTCACATGATAATAATATGCCGAGAAAAACTCAGATCATGTTCTGATTCACGGGAGCTACTCAGTTGCTCCAAAAGATAAAGAGAGGAGGTAGTTCTGGATTCACTCCCCCAGGGGTGCGTTTAGGCACGTGCCCATAATGACCCGCCGGAGAGTGATTTCGGGAGGGGAGTGGTATATAGATCATTACACCGGGGCAAAAACTCAGATCATTCACGGCATCTACTTGCTCTCCGTGTAAGAACCAGATCATTCGATCAGTGATTCTACCTTTTCTCATTCAGCTCCGTCTGTCTCGACCAACTAGTTTACCTCACGATCTTTGCAACTCTCCCTCATTTCAGTCTTCTAAAACTGGTTTAAACACACATCTTTTATAAGCCATGCGAACTCTCACTCTCTCTCTGTGTGTGTGTGTGTGTGTGTGTGTGTGTGTGTGCAAAAAGCCAATCAAATAACAGACAAAACCAGTCACTGGGAACCAAAAATGTGAACTACCAATCAAATCTATACCCAGATGACCAATCAATACTGGCGTGTAAGCGAATTCACCAGGTTTAGGTGTGTGGTTGGTGTGTGTCTGTGTGTCTCAGTGTTTGCCCGGTGTAATGTGATTTTTTTTTCCAACGTAAATACTTTCATAACTGTTTCATTTTATTTACATTTCATTATGTTTGCACATATCGAACAGCTAATTGATGTACCTTGATATGGACAATAAGCCGAGTTCCGATTACTAGTGGACTTGGGGAACCTTCAGTAAATGACAGAAAAATCAATTATCTGAGACTGCATTAACTGAAACGAGGTGGAAGCGATTCATCTTATGTTGTTGGTTTTTTTTCTGTTCAGGTATTTTGAAGAGACTTTCGTTTTCACTCACCAACAAATTGCGAATGTTTGCTTTCGTTTTTTTCGTTTTAAGATTTTGGAAGTTTTTTGTAACTTTCACCACATTTAAGACACAAGAACAAATCACATTCACACAAAATCGTTGCAGATATTTCTGTATTCACTTGCAATCCTGATGAGATGCAAAGCATTATAAAGATCATTATAAACACACGCATATATCTAGACTGAGAGACACCCATTTCCAATGAGTTCTGGAGACTGACCAAGATATATATATATAGCTGCAGCATACTATTCTGACAAGATGTAAAGAGGCAATATTCTGGCCATGTTATATTTAGACTGTGCATGTTTGAATGAGATTTCCTGGCAGCAGCTGAAATCTTGCTTGGATTGTGTGTGTGTGTGTGTGTGTGTGTGTGTGTGTGTGTGTGTGTGTGTGTGTGTGTTTTGCCGAGTAATCATACAACTGAATCATAATGGAAGTGTATTTATCATGTGGACGTACATGTACTTTGTGTCAACAAGGTGTATGCGGATGTCTGCAGTATGACAGTATGACAGTCAGTGTGGTAAATGATACAGTGAAGTACTTTGTTGTCACTGAAGGTCCAGTTCCAGAGGCGGAGGGGGAAAAAGAGAAGACAACCCCTTGAAGATGGGGAGGACGAACTTGGACGTGCTGGCCAACGGCATTGTGTAGAACAGCCTGAACTCGGGATGCTTCAGTGGTTCAAGTCGTGTTGTGAAAAAGCATTTAAGCTAATACACACACACACACACACACACACACACACACACACATATATATATATATAATCTATAACCAAAATGATAAATATGACAATGTCTTTATTGCAGTTTAGTTTTAACCAGACAATAGGTAAAATCATTCTACAAGATAACACCTTTCTGATCAGAACTTTACTCAGCTTCCACACACTTGCAGTGTCTGTCACAGAGAGGGGGCGGGGGGGCCTGGCTTTCTGGACAACCAGGGTCTGGACCAGCAGTGTCAGTCTCCAGCTGGATCCGAACCCGAACCAGTTCAACCAGTATGGCCGTTCACCCCATGAGCCTTTGATGACAGTCAGGAGCTCGGCCCCTCCGTCCGTAGCCCCCCCCCCCCCTCCCCCGACCCCTCAACTTCAACATTGGCTACTCACATGTGACTGGTGTTTGGCGTTTTCGGGGGAAAAAAAGTATGAAAAAAAAACCCCCACAAAACTGTAAAAAAAAAAAAAAAAAAAAAGAAAGATACTTATCATAATTTGGCTTTCTATACTCACTGACCAAAAATTATAGTTTCTGTCTTTGGTGTAGGACAGCAGTGAAATGCTTCACCTGAATCGCAGTTTGAAAGTAAAATAATAATACTGAAAAACCTATTTGGAAAAGTATTCTGAAACTGGCGATTTTTTCGTGACTGAAATCGCAGTCAAGTTCTCATGCATGCAGCAGACGATCATCTGTTCAAGGGGCATAAGCCAGCACTTTGAATAAATACCGTGCCTTCATATCATGGTCGTTTCGTCCCCTTGTCAGTTCGCCTCCAACCAGTTCGCCCCCGAGCAGGCTAGTTGGCTCCCTATACCACAGGTCGTTTCGCCCCCAACCAGTTCATAAAATATTAATGTTTGATTGTGTATTGTTTTCTTTGAATTCGCGGAAGGCTAGTGGTAGTAATAATTATAGCCAAAACAGGGTATGGCTCGAAAATTGAATTTGATCAGTAAAATCGCATCTTAGCCGCACCGCCTGCAACGTTGACCGTTTAGAGGGGAGACAAGCCTGCTAAGACAAATAGGCCTACATAGCCTAGGGTTGATGAAACAGAAACAGTTTCGGAAAAGGTAAATTAAAAACCGTAAAACGGGTAAGAAGGATGATAGCAGAAACCCACAACACAGAATCTTGGGTTTCTGATAATAGGAATATTGGCATATGTATTGGCCTGTGTATTCATAGGCCTATAGTTATTATTAGCCTAGTATGATAGGCATATGTTTTTTTTTATCCTGGGTGTTTGTATCGTGCAAATAAATATACTGATAAAAAGTACATTCTATTTCTGTCTTTATTGGAGGGAGGAACACACACACACACACACACACACACACACACACACACACACACACACACACACACACACACACACACACACACACACACACACACACACACACACACACACACACACATTTCTTTCATTGGTATCAGTCAATCGTGCATGCCATATCACAGTCTGTTTGCGATATAGAACTATCTGTTTGAACCAGGCAGTTAGGGGTGAAACGAAGGCAAAGGGGGCAAACTGACTTGGGGCGAACTGGTTGGGGGCGAACTGACAATGGGGCGAAACGACCGGTTACCTTTCATATAGGTTCTTCAGTGATGCAGTAGTTTCTAGTTTTGGCCGTTGGTATTTTAAACAAAGATTTTTTTTAATTTCATGACTGATTTAAAACCTATATAAACCCTGGAAGATTAACAGCACACCACACTCAGACATGTTTCCCTCTACTGGTTTATTAGCCAGTATAGTCAAACAGAAACTAATAATAATTATTATTGGAACATCGCACCAAACTGTTGTATTGTTGGTTGTGATCACACATGCACATCCACACAAAAACCGACACACATTTGAATGCACACACCCCACATCATACACAAACACACCCTTTTTCTTTTCTTGTGTGTGTGTGTGTGTGTGTGTGTGTGTGTGTGCGTGTGTGTGTGTGTGTGTGTGTGTGTGTGTGTGTGTGTGTGTGTGTGTTATCTTCAGTTTAACGTCTGTTCACTATAAGTGTTTTTAGACGGAAAGGAGTCAAGTAGTGGATAAATGAAAGGGAGTGCACGTGAATATTAGTGTAAAAAAGTGTTCGTGTTATGTATCAGAGGGAAGGTAGATTATTATAAGAAAAAGTCTAAAGAGATTGTGGTGTGTATTGAATGAGAAGTCATGGTGGGGGAGAGAATATGTATATGCATATCAACAAGTATTAACCTACAACAATGTAAATATAAATAACAACATTAATTAATTGTAATACATCAAAGGAGGCTACCAACTGGACTGGAGTTTAAATTTTCTGAAAACATTCTAAGCAATGAATAATCATTCAAAATCTTTTCAGTGGCTAATGAAATATTGGAAGAAAAGTAATCAATTACATCTTTTGGAATTAACTGTCTTATGCTCGGACAATGAACGAGTAGATGGCTTACAGTTATTTGCTTACCGCATATACATTTTATATTTTTAGAAAATTTTGTACGAAAGGCATTTAAACGAATTCTATACATTAGACTTGTAATTTGTCTTGAATGTGCTGCTGGTGTCGAATTTAGAAAAGTGTGTGTGTGTGTGTGTGTGTGTGTGTGTGTGTGTGTGTGTGTGTGTGTGTGTGTGTGTGTGTGTGTGTGTGTGTGTCGGTGTGTGTGTGTGTGTGTGTGTGTGTGTGTGTGTGTGTGTGTGTGTGTTCTGTCAGCCAATCCCAATATAGATGTGATTATTGGGTCATACCAGTCTCATTGACGATTAGCATAATGTTTATCTGATTTGGAATATTGATGTGCCGCATATGATTTTCCCTTCGGAAGGAGGGAGTACGGACAGCGAAAGAGAGTGGACATACATATCAGGTGTGTGTGTGTGTGTGTGAGTGTGTGTGTGTGTGTGTGTGTGTGTGTGTGTGTGTGTGTGTGTGTGTGTGTGTGTGTGTGTGTGTGTGTGTGTGTGTGAACACATGTCAAAGAGTATTGGGACAGAAAGTGGACATACATATCGGTTGTGTGTGTGTGTGTGTGTGTGTGTGTGTGTGTGTGTGTGTGTGTGTGTGTGTGTGTGTGTGTGTGTGTGAACACATGTCAAAGAGTATTGGGACAGAGAGTGGACATACATATCAGTTGTGTGTGTGTGTGTGAGTGTCCGTGTCCGTGTGTTTGTGTGTGTGTGTGTGTGTGTGTGTGTGTGTGTGTGTGTGTGTGTGTGTGTGTGAACACATGTCAAAGTATTGGGATAGAGAGTGGACATACATATCAGTTGTGTGGGTGTGTCAGTGTCCGTGTGTGTCTGTGTCTGTGTCTGTGTGTGTCTGTGTGCGTCTGTGTGTGTCTGTGTGCGGTGTGAAAACACATGTCAAAGTATTGGGATGGAGGCTAAATGTGTGTTGTTTCTCTGTGAGGGAACAGGACACAGACAGAGGAAAAAGACCTGGGGTTTGGAGGGGGGGATTGATGGGCGTGGTGGGTGCAGAGTGTGGTGCTATTTCTTGACCCTCCCAACCCTCCCCTGGCCCCTCAAACAAAAGCCAGCTTCTCCAGTGGTGGAACTTGGCATGTATTTGCCGGGATCTGGGAATATAACATGGAGAAAGGAGAGTAGGAGTGGGAATGAGACATCGTGTACTGTGTGTGGAGTTTTCATTGTACAAAGTTGTGGCTGTTTTATTTTACAAAAGAAAATCTAAACCCAACCAAAAGAATTATTGTTTGTTTGTTTTTTTTTGCTTTATCATCTAGGAAATATCATTAATCAACAACATCAAAAATAATGAGTTCCCCAAATATTTTTGGTTGAAATTATTGTCTTCATTTCCTCTTTTATTCTTGCTGTTCCTTTTCATCTTTTTATTTATCGATTTATTGAGTGTTTGCTGTGCGCATATTTGTGTTGTGTTATGTATTGTGTACTAAAGAACATAATTAACTGGGAGTATGAAACTTCATCAAACTGGATTAAAGAAACAACAAAAAAATAAAGGTGTCTGTGTCACTAAAATATTTTACTACTGATACTATTTCAGCCATCTCTTCTCTAGGAGAGTTTCAGTTTCAGTTTCAGTAGCTCAAGGAGGCGTCACTGCGTTCGGACAAATCCATATACGCTACACCACATCTGCCAAGCAGATGCCTGACCAGCAGCGTAACCCAACGCGCTTAGTCAGGCCTTGAGAAGAAAAAAAAAAGGTGAATAAATAATAGATAAGCGTACATAAATAAGTAAATAAATAATAATTATAATATATAAAAAAAGGGGTAGTAGTAGTAATAATAATAATAAATAAATAAATAAATAAATAGTTAAATAAATAAGACAACAATGATGATAAATAAGCAAATAAATGTAAAACATGAAGACACACATTTCACACATACACCCACTAGGAGAGCTGGGTATTAGTCAGTCTGGCAGAAAACCACTGGAAGCTCTCAAAAAAGCCTTCATAATATAGTGTTTTCAGCGGTTTAGGGTTCCTTGATAGGTACATCATATCAAATATCCGACTGATGCCACCTTTTCATCATTGAGCATTTAAAAAAAATAAAGAAAGAAAATAAAGAAAAATGAAAATAAGCGTTCTTTCCTTTTTGTCCACACGGCACACCCATCGAGCTCAATAGTAGCTCAGTGGGCACACCAAAAGCCGCGAGGACCATATGCGCCAGTACCGCTAGCTGTCAGCAGCTGACTCAACTCATGAATATCAGTTGTGTGTGTGTGTGTGTGTGTGTGAACACATGTCAAAGAGTATTGGGATAGAGAGTGGACATACATATCAGTTGTGTGTGTGTGTGTGTGTGTGTGTGTGTGTGTGTGTGTGTGTGTGTGTGTGTGTGTGTGTGTGTGTGTGTGTGTGTGTGTGTGTGTGTGTGTGTGAACACATGTCAAAGTATTGGGATAGAGAGTGGACATACATATCAGTTGTGTGTGTGTGTGTGTGTGTGTGTGTGTGTGTGCGTGTTTGTGTGTGAACACATGTCAAAGTATTGGGATAGAGAGTGGACATTCATATCAGTTGTGTGTGTGTGTGTGTGTGTGTGTGTGTGTGTGTGTGTGTGTGAACACATGTCAAAGTATTGGGATAGAGAGTGGACATACATATCAGTTGTGTGGGTGTGTCAGTGTCCGTGTGTCTGGTCTTCCGCCTCCCATCCCTGAGAGAGACCTGGCTCCATAGAACAAGCCACCAATTTCAAAGCATTGCCACATACATCATCATCACTGTTATTGTAATTTTTACTACTATTATTATTAGTATCATTGCTGTTGTTGCTGTTGTCTTTGTTCTTTTTGTTAATCCTTACAAATGCTCAGTAATGCATTCGATCTATTGCGATGACCAAATGAAAGTGAGATAGAATTAAATCATTATTAAAACAACAACAACAACAACAAAAATAAAAACATGGAACGGCATTTGCCTAAAGTTCTCTGAGTTGCCATGTTGTTTAAAATATGTTTATTCATTTATCTATTAATTAATTCATCTGTTTATTTATCTATTCATTCGTTCGTTCATCTATGCATTTATTTCCAAACGAAAGTGAGACAAAATTATCTATTCATTCGTTCGTTCATCTATGCATTTATTTCCAAACGAAAGTGAGACAGAATTAAATCATTAAAAATAAAAGCATGGAACGGCAGTTGCCTAAAGTTCTCCGTTGCCATTTTGTTTAAAATATGTTTATTCATTTATTCAAGTTATCTATTCATTTATCCATTCATGTATTCATTCATCTGTTTCAGACTTATTTATTTATTTATTCCCACGGAGAAAAAGAAAAAGAAAAAAGGGTCGTTTTGACCCGAGATTGTTTAAATGCCGGATAGCCTGTAATCAATGTCTCCCGTCCTTATTTTCAGTTCCCCCAACAAAGTGACACACACGAAAAAACTCATAAAATACTATACCGGGTATATACGGTCTTGCACACACTTAACTGTCGACCTGTTGGCTAACAGGCTAGGCAGACAGAATACATATAATGTTTATAGTTTTTTTTTCCCTTCTAAATAATACTTATGTGTTTCTTCATAATCACCACTGCCACCAGTGGGGAGGTGCTTAACGGAAACGCTTCTGCCTGGTGGGTATAATTGTCTGCTCTACCGGCGGCACAAAATGACAGCGATTGGACAGTCTTTAATTGGTATTTTAGACCCACTCTTGGGCCCGTAAATATCCAGAAAGCCAAATGCGCATAGGCCTTCGTACCTGCTGCGAAGACGTTCATAGCCTTCGCGAAAGAAAATTGATAGAGCTATGAGCTTTTTCACTGCTCATCCTTAAGTCACTGAAGGATGGACGTGTTATTCAGTGAGGCTGTGCATCCGAGTCAGTTTTATCATGCGTCCTCACGTTCTTGGTTCTCTTGTAAATATATGTACATATATTATTAAGCTGCCTATCTACATGGTACAGTTCTGACTGGGTGTATATGGCCCTGTGCCGCGGTCGGCTGGACTATACGAGGCAACAATGTCAAATAGCATCTCGGTGTCTCACTGTTGATCTCAGTGCCGGTCTCTCTGTCTCTAATGTAATGGCTCAGTAGCTCGATCTGTGAATTGCCGGTTTACAAAGGCATTGAACTGTAATTTGTTAAGTGTTATCCATCATTTTTGACACACACACACGTGCAAGCGCACACACACACACACACACACACACACACACACACACACACACACACACACACACACACACACACACGCATACACACACTTATAGATTTACACACCACACACACACACACACACACACACACACACACACACGCACACCGTGGCACACACACACCGTGGCACATATAATTATTATGGACACGTCTTGTCTTGAATGAACTCACACACACACACACACACACACACACACACACACACACACACACACACACACACACACACACACACACGTACTGCACTTGCTCGCATGTCTCGTCTGTTACAAATAAATGTCATGTCTGATCAGTTTCGTTCCTTGTTCAAGTTATCTGTTAATTGATTGAGTATCAGTATTACCGGAAATATAGCATCTAGGCCCATAATTATGTGGGCCTACGTCCCATATTCCCCTTTCTTATTTGAGTTAGTCCAGTCTGCGATGTGTCTACTACTATCGGTCCACATTTTGTTTTTATTGTGTGTGATATTTCAACAAATAACACCACCGTATTGCAATACGGCTTCTCCTTTCACCATACAACTGACATGATTCAATATTGTAGTCCCTTCTCCCAATCAGTTGTTTTACAGCGCATGTGCGCGCGTGTGTGTGTGTGTGTGTGTGTGTGTGTGTGAGAGCCAACTTTGTGCACGGCCGGTCTGACCGCCGTAGGTAGGCCTGTACATGTTAGTGTAAAACGCACATAATCATATAGGTATACCAAAACGCTATGTAAATGCATGTTTGTATCATGATGATGATGATGATTATAGTGATTATTGTTATCATTTGTTATTGTTATCATCGTTATTTGTTGTTATTATGTTGGTATCATTATTCTCATAATTGATCTGTAAATAAACTGCCTATTTTATAGACCTACAGCTTTTCTGTGCTCTGTGTAGTAAAACTGTACTGTGTAGTTTACTCAGTATACCGTAGTATTCTTTGCTGTAAGACTGGCCTACCGAGTAAACTACATGAGAGCTGAGGTGGGCTGGGCAGACAAACCATAGCTTTCCACGTGAACGTTGTCATTAGAAAGAGAGCCGAGAGAGAGAGAGAGAGAGAGAGAGACTGACACTTTATTGTCAATACCTGCAAGGGTCTATTTGACAAGGGGGGGCTCGGGTTATTTTTTGTTGTGAAAGAGAGAGCCTCACTCAAAGCATTGTTTGAGGTTTTTCAAACAGTGCAATCCTTCTGTAGATCTACAAGACCTGTTTGAACTGACAAGGCACAAAGTTCACAACGCCTGTTGATATAGCCAAGTCGAGAAACGGACGCACCATGATTGCTCAGGTGAAAATCGATTGGTTCCACAGAATGTGACCAATGAAATCGCGTCCCTACGACAAACTTTGTCGCGTCAACTTCCGTCGCCATTTGCTCATCGTTACACAGGTGTGTCAGGGTAAAAACGTGAACCTGTTCTGGTTTGTGCGAGGAGGAGTTTTTTTTGGTTTTTTATTGGCGTGAAAAATACTCAGAATAATTTGTAAGCATTTATATTTATTTATTTGGTGAAGTTGTGCTAGGAGGTGAGTTTTACCTGTGTTTTTGTTGTTGTTAGAATCGAAAGCTATGAAGTAAACAAGGAAGCGCAGATTCCATGCGAAATCGGTATTGTGAAAGAACGTGTGCGTTCTTTACGTTCATCATCCATGTCTTGAATCAGAAATTCATCTTCATATCTGAGACAGTTCACATTTAGGCAGATCAGCCGTAATGTCGAAGAAAGACCGACGGACAGTTTTGGCCCAGATATGGGGCACACCAACAAGCCGAGACATTGATTTCATCGACGAAGGGAAAGAAATCGTGGTCGCTTCCTCCTCACGGGGAATCGTGGCATGGTGGCTGGAGATTTTTCAAACGGTGTACCCCAACATTAAGTATTTGGAGAAAGGGGAAATCATCAAGTTGAAACCGATTGTGGGTGTGACTATCAAGCTTAACAAGACTAAAGGCCTGTTGAGAGTGACAGGGAAAAATCACTGGCCCTGGTTTGTGGACAACTTTGCTCGTCTGCTGGAGGAAGGCAACGCAGAAGCAGAGGTTCTTGATACAACCCAAACTTCAGAAAATTCCCTGACTCGCTACCTTCAGCTGGATAAAGATGATGATTTGGTATGTCATCTGTTACATGTCTAATGTGTATTTGAGCGTTATTTTGCATTTTGTGCTTGTGTCCTTTGTGCAACACTGGGTGTGTGTAGACATGATGATGAAATTATGTCTAAGTATGTATACATGTGGAAGTTTTAGCCCATAAAGAAGAAAGATATAAATGAAGAGCCAATATTATGTTGTATATATATATATTAAAAAAAAAAAAAAATGTATATAAGAACGCACAACACTGGATAGTGTGAGAACATACATGTCAGATACAGGTGTGTGTGAAGATGAGATTGTTAATTAAGTGACGGGCGCAATAGCCGAGTGGTTAAAGCGTTGGACTTTCAATCTGAGGGTCCCAGGTTCGAATCACAGTGACGGCACCTGGTGGGTAAAGGGTGGAGATTTTTACGATCTCCCAGGTCAACATATGTGCAGACCTGCTAGTGCCTGAACCCCCTTCATGTGTATATATGCAAGTAGAAGATCAAATACGCACGTTAAAGATCCTGTAATCCATGTCAGTGTTTGGTGGGTTATGGAAACAAGAACATTCCCAGCATGCACACCCCCAAAAGCGGAGTATGGCTGCCTATATGGCGGGGGGAAAAACGGTCATACACGTAAAAGCTCACTCGTGTGCATATGAGTGAACGTGGGAGTTGCAGGCCACGAACGCAGAAGAAGAAGAAGAGATTGTTAAGTGTATGTATTTATACACACGTGTATAATTTTTACTCTGTCATATGATTACTGTTGTGTGTGTGTGTGAGTGTGTGTGTGTGTGAGTGCACATACCCTTTCGTGAAGATTAGTTCATCTTTCAGGACATGTGACAATGTGAACTGAAAAGATCAGTATTATGTGTGTGACTGTGACAATGTGAGCTGTGGGTAGGATGAAAGGGTCATGCATATTGTGACGCTTGGTTCTTTATAACTGATTATACTCACTGCTCTCTGTGTTTTTGGTATTACTCCTGAACAATTGCACTGGCAACTCCAATTGATGTATTGTTCGACTTGGACACTAAAAAGCTGCAAGGCTTATGAAACATCCCAAGAAATGAACTGAATTATGTTTTTATTAACTTATAGTCAGCAAAATCTTCACAATGATGAAGGTGGTAGTCAACGGAAAGAAGAAGAAGAAGAAGACAGTGAAGTATTATTCTCAACATTTTGGTAAAAATAATATTCCAGTTCTAATCACCCATCCACATGTGTGCCACAGAATGTTCCAACAGAATTAAAAACAAACAAACATTGAAACAAACAAAATAAAAACAAATACCTTCACATTTCTCAGTAAGGAAAACCAATATTCAATGCAATTATTACAAGTGTTTCTCACTTTCTGCCTTTGGGCAAGTAGGGCTTTCACTCAGTTTCAGTACTTTTTTTTTTTTTTTTTAAATCTACAGAAATGTATATTCAATCAAAATTTATACTTTTCATGCTAAAAAATAATGTAGTTGGTGAATTACTAATTTCATGATCTTCTGAAACTTATCCGAAGATAATCTGTTTTGACTACATCTATTAAAATCTGTAAGGCCTTCAATAAGTTGGAAACACAAAAACAAAAACAACAACAACCCCCCCACCCCATAGAATTAGAAGCTACTTTTAACATTGAAAAAAAAAAATCAACCATAAATGTCTCAATACAAAATTATATTATAATTTGTTCTGCTACAGTGAATTTGACCGGAAAACGCAAGAAAGTCTCATATGATGCTGAAGTTAACATTGATTAGAAAAAGAATGTTCCAAATAAAGAATGTGATTCTTGTTCTGTAATGTGAGAAAGTTACTGGGAAAAAAAGATCAGCAAGTGTACAGCCCCGGGAATCAGTTATAAAAAACAACAACAAACAAAACCATATATATATATATATATATTCCAAGCCATAAAATAATTTTAGAAATTAATTAGATAATTTATTCCTTCATTAATAAATTTTAATTCCTTCATAATTGACATGAGTTTAAAACAGTCAGTGTAGTTAAGCCATATTGCCCAACCTGCATAGGTCTTTCAGTCTCATATTTTGTGGAGATAGTATCACCACATTGTGCAAGTGAAAATTTAATAGTAATAATACAGTTCAAGGAAATAAACAAGTGTGTACATGAATGCTTTTGAGAAGCTTTGCTATTGTATCAGTGTCACTGTGCAGTGTCAGTTGAATATAACATTAAAAGTCAGAGTGCTCAAGCAAAGCAGTAAGAGGGAGTGTGTGCATTCATTGTGTGTGTCTGTGTGTGTGCATAAAATGTGTATGTATCCTCTGTCGTGTGTGTGTGTGTGTGTGTGTGTGTGTGTGTGTGTGGAGAGAGAGCAAGAGTGAGAGCCAGAGACAAGGTGAAAACACTCTTTTCCAGAGCTGTGACATGTCATCACACACACACACACACACACACACACACACACACACACACATATTCTATTCAGTACATATCAGTGAATCATTAGTCACCTATATATAAGATCCATGCATGCTGACTGCAGGTGCAGGACCTTCTGGACCAGATCCCAGAAGGGGGAGGGATCATGCAGCATGATTTCATCATGCGCCTGTGGAAGTCTCTGCTGGACGACTGGTTTGGCGTGGGGGCCATGGTGTACGTCGTCACCCCACGCATCGACTCAGAGCGCCTGTTTCAGATGCTGCTGTTGATGCTCCGCAACAAGGGCACTGGGTTTGGGGTCATGTTGGTCACCCCCGCCAAAAGTCCCGACGGGGATAAATTCAGCAAAGTGAGGAAAATTTACTCAAAATCAAAGTGAAGAAATGTTTGCCACAATGCAAGCGATTGGGGATGAATTTAGCAAAGTGAGGAAGATTTATTCCAAGTCAGAGTCCAGAAATGTTTGCAAAATTGTGAAGCAGAATTATACAATAGTATACCTAAACTTCCCTTCTTCTGTTTGTTCTGAAGACAGATCTTTGTTTATGTGCAGAACATTTCATTTTATGATTATAAAAGATTTTTTTCCATTATTCATATATTGAAAATATAAGAGTATCTTCAAAAGTTCAAGGACTTAGAACATCTTTCTCATTTTAATTGAGTTTTGTTGCCTATATCTAATTATCTTTTTTTCTCAGGAAACTCAGACCATTGTACACTTTGATAGTCTGAATCAGTGAATGCTGTTTATTTCAAAACAATTCTTCCAGATAAACTGTTGTCCTCCGTTTAAGTTGTACAACTTATTCTATGTATGTATGTCTGGGGGGGGGGGGGGGAGAGAATCTGAAAAAGTGAATTTTAATTTCTTGCGATTCAAATGTGTTCAATATAAATGATGGGACATCATTTCATTGGCAAGGGGGGATGTTTCCTTTAACTATGTTATATTCATTTTTTTTCTTGTTTTCAAGTACTGAACTTTGTTTTTCACCAAATGTTGTGGATTGTATAACCTGCCAAATGTATGAAATTAGTTTACCAGACAACAATAGTTAATTACTATGTAGGGCTGCTATCTGAAGTGAATTTGTAAAATAATCTAGTGTTGTTTTTTTTTTAAGGCAAATTGAATGCAAAAGTGTTTATTCAAATATACTTTAATTTGAAACATTGTATTTAATGATAAATTATAATGTTCAGATTTTGTTGTTGTGATGTCTCAGCATGCACTCTGATGGATATATTATATTTATAACAAGTCACTTAATCAGTTTCTGAGCGCACCTTCTCATAAAAGAATAATTTGAGACATTTATTTTATCTATGAAAATATTAATGTCTGTCCTTTCACTTTTGTCACTTTTTACATCATAAATAAATTACTGTTTGCTTCTTCTTCTTCTTTTTTTTTTTTTTTTTTTTTTTGCTGTAGTGCTAATTCTGTTTTCATTTTTTGTTTCTTATCAAACTTCAAAGCGTTGCTTTTTAAGACTGCTTTTCCTCAAGTGTTGCATTTTTTTTTTTAGACTTTGCTTTTTCTCAAGAGTCTGTCAACAGGAAAAAAAATTCTTTTTTAGTATTTAAAAAAGATTATTTTATAGTAGTTGTTTATGGTAACAATACTACACTTAACAAACAATAAGTTGAATAACACTGATCAATCAAACCGGAGACAGTCACTATGGAATGCTTGTTACTGCTGTCTGGTCTGGTCTGTCCACTCTCTCTCTCTTGTTCTTACTCTTGCTGTATTCTTCCTGAATGATTTCAAGTTAATGATGTAAGGATGTCGCTTTGCATGTCATAATTGTGTCAGTATCATATATATATTTATTGCTATTTACTCTGGTATTGTTTTAGTAGTAGTTTTTTTTCGATAGAATTTCTTGTGTGTTCTTTGTAATTGTTTATTTCTATATTATCCTTTCCCCATACCCACTTATTCCTTTTTGTGTGTTTTCTTCTGTTTTGCTGAGGGCAGGGTGTAAAAAAGCTGTATAAGCTTATTCTTTTACCCTCAGTAAAGATCATCTTGACTTGACTTGTCTCCAAGGTGATGGACATGACGAAGCGACGGCTGAAGGAGGTGAAGGTGCTGGCGACCTCGGGTCACCAGAAGCGCCTGGTGTCAGAGGTCAAGATACAGTGGGCCCTGGACACACTGCAGGTCAAGCACGAGGACTTCTCCACCAACTTCGTGGCCGCCTACAAGGATGAGGAGGCCGAGGTGCTCACCACCACTGCCCACTTCCACAAGTCCCACTTCCACTTCAACCAGAAGGACAACGTTTGCTACAACCGCCTGCCCACGCCCGACCTCAAACGCAACTACCTCCTGCCTCTCAACGTGACCAGCAATATTTTTTAGGGGGTGTTATTGTGTGAAAGATAGTGGACGTTATATGTATATGTTTATATATATATATACTATGACTCTCAAACTAGGAGGCAAGACTACACTGGCTCTTAGTGCTGCAGCCTTGGGGGCTAGTTGGCCTTTGAGAACCATCCCAACGCCGACTGTCCTAAAACCCTCTTGGCAGAGAGAGTGGGGATGTACCTTGGGCAAGACACTCTCCACTATAATCAAATTCTAGCCCAGATAGTCGGGACAGCAGTTACCTCCTCTGCTGTTCTGATCATCATTGTCGATCACGACTATCATACATACATATGTATATAAAACACCAATTTTTTTTTTATGATCATCTTCTGAACATGACCAGCAATGTTTTTTTTTTTTTAGGGAGGCACCGTGTTGTGCAAGGTTGTGAACGATGTCTTTGTATATATACTCAGTGCTGAGGTTATTACATTTGAGATTTGGTTTTTATTGAGGGTGTGGATCTTTAACCCGTTCAGTGCCTTTAGGACAGCCGACATCCTGCACAAAGTTTTGCCTTTATGCCTATAAAACGTCCTGCATCGACTCCGATTTTTCCTTTATCAGAGTTTTGTTCAGTGAACATAAGATTATTCTGAAAGTTTAATTTGATGTGTCTAGGTCATAAAAATAATATCTGCATAAGCTGACGTCAGGTGGAAGACCCCTTTCTTCTTGATAATGATTTGCTAACTGGACCATGTGGAGTGAGCTTGGAAATGGGGTTTATATGAAAAAAAAAAAGCAAAAAAAAAAAAGCATTGGAATCTTTGTTCAGCAAATCAAGTGGTCCCAGCCAGCAGATTTATTCAACTTTACAGGCTATGCAGATGATTTTGAACAGGTAAAACAATAATAGAGATGAATAAACCATCACTCGTTTGATCATTTGTTCAGACATGAAGGATATTGCAAAAGTGATGAAGCTGACACAATTCTGTCACTTAGTCTCATCTATCATAGCAGATGTAAGTTTTCAGTAGGTGACAGTGACCAAGATATGGGTGGGAACGTGGTTTAGTTTCAGGGAGGGGAGGAGAAGGAAAGAGTGTTGTAAGACGACTAGTTCTAGGCCAGTCAGAGGGTGTGGAAGTGGGCATGGCTCTGAACGTCTGAGAACTGTTGTCACTGATTACTGCCGCAGTAGGGTAACAGCCAACAATCCATGTTTTTCATGAAAACCAGGGCTGAAAGTATAAAAGATGGGAATAAACATTTAAAAAATTTTTTTTTTATGCTTTTGTCACTGATCAGAAGACAGACATGTTTGCAGATGAAGCAAATTGGCATTCACAGCAGACCATTTTTGTCGGCCCATGTGTAGCATGGACACACAGAGTTTCTCCCTCAGTATAACATTCTTCTGTGTCACAAAGCTTGACTGCGCTGTTTCTGACGATAGATTGACCCTTTATGCTGATAGAACCCGCGTATCATTGTGGAGACAGTTATTCATTTATGTCTGCAGAAGTTGTGATTGTTGTCACAAACTTAAAACCTTTTATTTTGTGGGTATAAACTGTTCTGGATGTCATTCTGTGGCAGTGGAAATGGACTTTTTTTTGTTGCTCCCAAATTATTATCTTTGGAGTGCCTGAATAGTTATCTGCAGTTTAAATAATTTGAAAGAAAAAAGCCTAGATTCAGAATTCTCATTCGTTTTCCTTCAGTAAGTCACAAAGTTATTTTCCTTCACTTTCTTTGTGGATCTCCTTTACTTTTTATGCAAAATTTTGTGTGTGTGTTTTTTTTTTGTTTTTTGTGTTTTTTTTTGTGGTTACCCCCAATTTCCCCCACACTGACGAGCACTTTGTGTTTTTTTTAAAACAAAATTCTCTGGCACTGGGTTAAAGAGGAACAGTTTTATTGTATGACCTTGTTCTTACTCGAGACTTCTATGACATTCACAAGATTGTGAGTAATGAGGAATTGTGTTTTATTTTTTCCTTTTAATGATCATTATTTTTAAGGGTGATAATACATTCCAGAGAACCAGCTTGCTCAAATATTCTTCAACACTGGAATATGGAATGTATTATGGAAATCTACCTTGTTTATTTAAAATACTGTGTTCACATGAGTTAGAATAACTGATTTGTGATCAGTTAAATAGTTTTGCTGTTAAATCTTTTTACTTTAAGGTTTTCAGGGAATACAAATCATTGTCAGTTTTAACCCAGATTATTATTTTTTTTTATCATCAGCATGACCAAGGTCTTCCTTAAATCAAGAAACACTGCCATTGATGAGCAACTATAACACCACTAGTTCAGATACTGGGTGGATAAAAAGAGAACATAGATGTCAGTGGTGAATATGTTGTGACATAAAATCATATGCCAAGCATACAAAACTAGATAATAAATAGCTCAGTAGCTGTGTACATAATTGTACTTAAAAAATGATAATGGAAAGCAGTGTGTGTGGGCGTGTGCGTATTTGTGTGTGTGTGTATTTGTGTGCTCATGTGAATAATGCTTGGATGTGATATATCAAACCACAGTTGTTTGACAGGAGGCACAAAGATTAAAACAAGTGCTTTCATGTTGTGTGTTGAAGTATCAGTAATTTTCAATTGGAAAAAGAAAGAAGAGTAATTTAACTTTATATAATCAGTGACATCAATAAAAAAAATGATTTGGGAAAGTAATCTGCTTTATTATTGCAGCACTTAGTGGTGCTGCTTTGGTATTGTTGGATGAATGAGTTTACTTTTTGTTCACCACTACAAACTGAAACTGAAACTCACCACTACAGTGCAAGTGTGTTTGATGTCAGTTATGATTTAATTGAATGCTGGTTGGGCACTAAGATATATATACTCATAAACTGGCAAAGACAACAGTCAAGTTAGCAAATTATTTCCTATTTGATTTATATTGAGTTATGTTGATTGGGGTCAAATTGCATTTTGACTTTGGGTTTATTTTCAGTCTCTTGATGGTATTTGTGGCTGGTCAGTTTATGAACATGGATGGTACTCTTCAGTCTCCATTCATGAACTGAAGCTTCTATAAAACTGGGCCTTGCACAGATTTGGACCTTCTTTGTGGTGACAGATATAGCCAAGGGAGTAGAAAAAGCACATGGTCATATGTAAAAAAAAAAAAAAAAAAAAAAAAAGGGCTGCACTGATACAGGGAAGGGCAAGGTGGTGGTGCTATAACTGCTGTTGGATCTGTTCAAGAATGAAGGCCTTTTCAGAACAATATGCTGGCAGCTCTTCCACATTATTATATTACTGAGCCAGTAAGTCTGCCTTTCCTTCTGAAAACAACATTCCGACCTGTTGCTGATCTTTCTCTATGATAGTTAAACAGCTCATACATAATTATTCATCATTCATTGAGCTACTAAAACCATGCAAGTCCAGGATGTGATAACATTTAAAAACATTTGGCTTCTGGAACAAGAACAAGAAACCAGTATGGCACGCCAGAGATACACAGGTTTGGTTTGACGATTCCACAGTGGCATGAATGTCTGTCCTTGAGACCTTTGGAAGTGTGAACACATTAAATGTCCAACATCAAAGTAAATTAAGTGACTAAAATCGTGAGTGGATTATCATGTTCATGAAGGGACAAGAGTGGTAGAGTAACACGAGCTTCAATAAGTGCAGGGAAAAATACCCTCAGGAGAAGTAAATCAAATGTAAAGAACAATCTGGTATACCACTCTGAGGTACATCATCATCATCATCATCAGACTTTGTTTGCTGATGATTGTGCCCTCAACGCTGGATCTGAAGCTGAAATGCATATCAGCGTCGACAAGTTTGCCACTGCCAGCAGGAACTTCGGCCTTACCATCAGCACGAGGAAAACTGATATGCCTGTCTTTGTCTGCCCCAACTGTCAGTGAACATTTCGTGTGCAGATGACTATTCAGCCATCTGCGCATTCAGATAGATTCATGAGCACCCCCCCCCATCTGGATGACAACGATGGTCATCATCGATCTCGATGGACACACACCACTCTCGGCATGCACAAACTTTCCTTCCTGTTCCATATACATATGTAATTTACCAGTCAACCTGGATAGTGAAATTGTGATTGCAACTGAGAAATAATCAGTGATTTTTTTTTTTTACATAGATCTGTGGTCTGGGCAGTCACATGTCACCAAGCGATTAGTATCACTTTAGTTTACCTTGTTCGTGGCCAGTGATGATAAATCTCAAGTGTCGGTATAAGTCATATCCATTCTGTACAGTTGGTATATTACTTACAATGTGCACTAATTCTTGCTAATTGGATACAATACTTTATCACTTTCCGTTCATTGGCAAAACTTTCTCAGTCATACAGGTCTAGCATGCAAGATCGCACTGTTTAAATAAGAAATTCCAAAAGTCAACTTTTCAGCAAAGTCATCCCTGTGAATTAAACCATTCAAAGAACTTTGCACTTTCCATGCTCACTGCTAAAATATGTAAATTTGTTGTCTAGCTCATTATGTACTGTGTACAATTCTTCTACTCTTTGTATATAATGAACAAAGTGTTGTGCTTTGTATCAAATGAGCAATATAATGCATACTAAACAAACTTGCTTCTAATTTTTTTTCGTTCAGAGTGTCTGTGTGAATTGGTGCTTGGAAATGGGTCCTCGCATTGTGTAACAGAAAAAAACTGGACACAATCTGATACAGAGAGTGATCAGATATACCAGTAAAATGTAAATATTGTCTGATAATGTACTGTATGAACACTTGAGGCACAATACCACTGTCACAAACCTGTGAAGGAAAGGTGCTCATGGTTAGGAGTAAGGAGTGGGGAAGAACGTAACACTGATTAGTAAACTTCATATTTTAAATCTCTTCTTGTTTTTTATTCTATTATGATTATTTTTTTTTTTTTTAATTTTTATGTAATTCATCCATAGCAGTCTGCTGACTTTATAGTTTTTCCAACATCAGTTGATGGATAATCAATGCAACATGAATTTGATGAAATGATATATTGCTTGGAAAAAAAAAAAAAGCAGCATGTGAAATACAGCAAGTCGTGAAGGCTAAAACACACAGTCAACAGAAAGTGTTAATCACAACCTCTGTCCCACAGATGCACATTATAACAGAACCATTCTGTAACTGTACCCCAGCAACGCCGAATTTCACACACACACACACGCAAGTGCGCACATACACACATGATTTACCTAATCATCATCATCATCCAGAAGTCATTTATTAAAACTAGTTTCCAATTTCCAATGGATAATAAAGAAAAATGTTTAATCTCATCACTGACTTAAGGCTTCTTCAGACTGTAGACACATTCAGTGTCATGAGAGCACAGTGAGGGGAAAAAAGTCTGGAAATAAAATATTCAGTTTTGATAATTTTATTGTAAATGTGGGTGCAAGTGTGTACACAGAAACTTGTGATTACATTGAAAAGAATGTGATTATATGTGAAAAGAATGAAGTATATTGCACATACAAAACCTGGCAGATTTTTTTTCTTCAAAGAAACATAGTTTAGACTTTGTTAAAAAATCAACAGACCTCTTAATTTGACTGATCAGTGTCTAAGAAAAACATGTACCATGTGCCTGTCACGAAGAGGAAATTTTAAATGCCAGCTAAAGCAAAGTTCATACCTTCTGCTGCACAACAACAATCCTTTGTAGAACAAATCTCTGTGCCAAATGACTCCCCTACAAAAAGTAAAACTACTTTTCTTTTTTTCTCCTATCACACTTCTTTTTTCTTTCACTTAAGAAGCTTTAAGCTATGTTATAAATTATCACATGTGGACAAAGCACCATTTAGTTGTTAAATTTGATACACCAGTTGTATGATATGCAGTATGAAAATATTACATTTAAGGGGAGTTAATCTGAAGCACATCACCAAAGCAATTGCTCTCAAGACATTACAAAGCAAACGGTATAAAAACAAGTGAACAATGACAAGCGCACTTCCATGCATACACACACACACACTCAGCAAATGAAAGTGGCTACTAGCAAAATCATGTTCTTGTCAAACTAAGGTGTAGGAGCAACTGTACAATACCATTTCTTCATGAGAATGCTGAATAGCAACAAAATATGTTTACTGATCAAAAGAACTACCACCTGGAAATAAAACGGCCAAATATGAACATGAAAACCTAATGCACACCACAGTGGTAACAGCAGCTCATATATACCTACAAAAAAAGAAGAAAAAAAGGAAGAAAAAACCCACTTGAAAATTATCAAAACACTGAACAGAACATCTATATAGTTTGTTTAGATAATCTATTATAGAAGAAATGTCAGGTTTATGAAGTAAGATATAATGTTAGTGAAATATTGACAGCAATGTTTACACTTTTGTCACAGGCTTTAAGGACGTCTGGGCTTGAAAAAAATATAAAAAATAAAAAAATTAAAAAAAGAGAGAAAAACAATGGGCGATTTTAACGGTTTTGGATAATAGTCACTGCAATCACACAACATTGCATGTTTGATTTCTTTATGTTCCCATACAAGAAAATGAAATACCTGTGGTAACGAGATCAACGCAGGACACTTCATCACTTTCTGCCTAAAACATATAAGTCAGTGATGTACAGGATAAATTTTTGGCAAGCAAAGTTCACAGCTTATTGTATGTGCACTTCACACAATAAATCAGCCACATGGCTACATTCGAATATGTATAGGCAGATTCCACAACAAATATCTGAGACATGTTTTCTATTTGCGAGCATGCTTGCGTGCAAGTGGCCAAGGTGAGGAATACAAGAGCAAAGAAACAAATGTTAGGTGGGAGGTAGATTTTATCCTCACCTCACAGCAAAGTTGCTCTGAAAGCTACCTAGCCTTGACTCACAAAACCTCAACACTCTTGCAGCAAGTTGGAAAAAAGAAACGCACCTTCCTAGTTTGTCTTTCAAGAACTTGCCTAGCTAGCACATAACAAATGTGCCTGTGCACAGTGAACAACAGACCATATGGCACTTTACTCTCAAAAGCAGTGCAGTGAAAAAGCGTAGCAAATTATGACATCAGTGAAGTAACTGATATCACATTTCACAAAATGTAGTAGGACTGGAATGATATTCACTTCACATGCTCCGATCATTCTGTTTACTTGTAAAGAGTTCCGTTACACATCTAGTTGGGATCAAAAAACGAAAATACACATAGGGTTGATAAAAAAAAAAACCCAGAAAACTTTAGCATTAGCATTATTTTGCTAATGTGATGATTTTTTTTTTTTTTATTGTGAAAGACGAGCAGGTTAAGGCAAATGACTTAGAACTAACTGTACCCCATCTTACTACCATTTCAGTGACTAGTACTTTAAAAATGCCCAACCTTAAGTCCAATTTCTTGCAATGACGATTACTCACCATTTAACAATTCCCAAGCTACTGATAAAAATCTTGGCAATGAGAAAGAAATGCAAAATTAACTATAATCTATAATAGGAATCTCTTCGCAACCCCATTCAAGTTTTTACAGAATCATGTACATATTAAACCCACAAGAAAATTCTGCATAAAAAATAACTGATTCAGGTGTGTACAAGAAGAACTCAGTTCAGCAACTGGAAGCATTCCCATGAAATGAACAAACATTACAAAGAGGAAGCAGGATTTCCTCTCTACTCTGAACTGTACTGAACAACTGCCAAACGGGAAAAATTTCCTCAATGCTGACCAGACTGGAACTGATTGTTTCACCAACATAAAAATTAAAAAAATCTGTCATTCCTTTCTGCTCTTCTCAACACTGCTACTGACTGCCACTGTTTTCTCTGGCTTTGAATTACTAAACACTACTTGTGTGTGTGTGTGTGTGTGTGTGTGTGTGTGGTGTGTTCATGTGTGAGCACAAATAAAATTAAAAAGACACTGGTAACTGAAACAGACTAAGCTGCTTGTGATATTTGCAGCTACAAGAGACAAACAAGCTCTGTTTTGAAGACACACTTAAGATTTTGATGAGAAAGAAAGGATTCCAAATTTCCACCGGGTCAAGATTCTAGAAGTCTTGTACAATGAGATGTTCTATTGGAGCTAAATTACAGTAGTTGAGAAAAAGGAGAACCTGTCTTACAATTCTGAAACCATGGTTCAATACTTCAGGAGTACTGTAAATATTCTGACCCTTTGTGTTTATGCTATGTCTCTATGAGTACCTGTAATGTATATATATATTTTCCCTTTTAAACTGAAAACAGCAGTGAACCACATGGACTTGGTGAAATAATTCAGCAGACTTACTTAATTGGTTACTGGAGGCAAATTTCAATGTCATGGTTTCAACGTGGGGGCAAGGACAATAATTTTATGCTCATCTAAATTTTCCACAGTGCAGCATGGAAGTGAAGGCAGGCATAGTATCAACAACACAGTGTCAAGTCTTGCTGTGGTGATCAGCTGGGGCAGTCTGGCCAGTGGTCATTCAGTGCTCAGTTGTCTTTCTTGGCCTCAGAACCCTCTCCTGCTCCTTCCAGCACCGCCAGCTTCTTCTGAAAACATGAAGGAGGAGCTGTCATCATCCATCAGATTAGTTATCAGCAGCAATCTGTGTGCACTATCCACTTTTTTGTGTAATTCTTTATACACGTTAACATGACTGTTTTCTTCAGATCCTCTCAGTATGAGAAGGCACTGATTGAATCCTAATAAAACCAAGATGGCCATATTAACTTTTCCCCCTCGTTTTCCGATGTTACAATTTCAGCTTCCCAGTCGTCAATAACTGTTTTTACATCAAATAAAATTCATCAAGCTCCTACTTCTACAAAGATGCTAACCTTCACTGAAAAAAAATCCAAGGATAAAAACACTTTTACAGAACATTTTGCACATGCATGCTGATCACAAGTGCTGGCAATGTTTCCATTAACTTACTCAGCCCTGAGCCCTAGCATCAAAATTTGTTTCACTAAAAGTTGTTCCAACATACACGCAAACCACAAACAATTTACTTTTACAGTTTTTCTTGCTGTGTCCCCATGTTTCAATTTGGAGGAAAAACTGGTCAATTCAGTATATATACTTTTTTCTTCTCATCAGTAAGGCAGGGAAACCTGCTGAGGCTGTAAACTCCCTACACTTGAATGGGTTAAGGCAGGTATAAAATAAAATTGGTGGAGGCAAGTAATCACTCTTGGCTATCTTTTTAAAACTGAAGTAATTTGACTCATTATGGTCTAGCATAGATAACAAGAACATCATCATCTTTTTGACTTTTGGGTCATTCATCCTGCAAGTTTTAGGCCTGTAATAAGTCTGAAGTGCTTTTTGAATAATTTTATGATGAACTCAGCCCATTGTGGGAAAAAAATCTTTAAATTTGTCTCTCATATGCAGGTGATACACAGGATTGCCATGTGATACAGTTTATGTGGCCCAGAATACGGCACAAAAACTTGGCCATTATGCTAGAGGAGAAGAGCAGTCAAACACTGAGCCTTGCATGCTGTGTGCAGGTACACTTCTTGCTTACCTGCAGTTTGGTGTGTTCTTCCATAAGTCTGTCATACTCCTTGGTCACAGACTCTGCTTGCTTCTTCATGGATTCAAATTCCAACTTGGCATGATACAGGTCTGAAAAAGACATTATTCAAGAAAAAAAAAATCAAACTGACCCTTTATTGTAAGAACAGAGAAGAGGAAGGGGAAGGGAACAGAGAGAACTCAGAACAAAAAGGTTTTTTTTATTCAAGGATTAAGATTTTAGGCATGGTCCATTCTTCCAATCTGTCCTTGCTAACCTACATCAGTTACAATAGCTCACATATATTTAATGGAAAGGGGAGAAGAGAGAAGAAACACAAAACAAAAAAGTCCTGCAGAAAGAATATGATAAAGAACACACACATGCACACGCATACACACACACACACACAGATTGACAGATGGATAAGAGAGAGAAAGGGGAAGGGGAAAATAAATATGTCACTGGTATTGACAACCGGATGACGAGAGAGAGAGAGAGAGAGAGAGAGAGAGAGAGAGAGAGATTATACTCAACCACAAAAGTCTGGAACTTGAATTTTTTACATGTCATTTCTGACCTCATCTTTGGATGCTGTTCGACAAAATATCCAATGTCAACCATAATCTTATACTGAAGAGAATATTGACTGTTGCTACATAAAAAAAACAACAACAACACACACAGAGAAAAACATTAAACCTGCACGGGAATGATTAAGTTCAGGATAACAAACAGCAGATCAATGGAACTGACAATGTACAATGCCAATTCACATACTGTCATTCAAAGAAGCTGTCTGGAAAAGAGAAAAAAAAACAACACATCCAGACCACTTGCACAAGCACACAACTTTATATATATATATTCAAACAGAGATTATTACAGGTGTGAACAAACCAGAACTGAAAACCAGAAGAAGAAAAAAACAAAACCAACAACAGGAGTTACCCTCTTTAGTCTGCTCCAGCTGCGCCTGTGTCTTTTCCAGGGCCACAGCATCCCTGCTCTCCGCCTTGTCGCTTTTCTCTTTGGTGTCCTCCTTGCTCTGCAACATCACATGTTCACGTCCTTTCTTTAACACTGAATAATAATAATAATAATGCCAATAATGTACACTTTTATAACACCCTTTCTTGGTAAGAGAGAAGGGAACTTATTCTTACTCTTGTTCTTATTGCTTACAGTCCAGCTGACTGCACAGGGCCATATCAGGACTGTCAAACCATACAAATGCTTAACTGTGTCAACACAAAAATGTCACATTTACAAAAAAAACAACCCCAAAAATACACTAAGACAAACCCACAAAACACAGTTCATGACACAGTATCCCAACCATTTAGCTCCTTATGGCAAATAAGACTAGGCCATGCTGAGGATGCCAGCCTTTCCGCTTAATTTATCACCCCCAGATTACAAAAGTCGTAAAAAAAAGGGGAAAAAAAAAAACAACAACAAAAAAACAACAAAAAACCAATACTTCAAAAGCCAAACCAAAAAATACATAAAAAAGGCCATATAGGCAAATAGCACTGAAGAATGAGCAGGTAGTGCCCATCCCAGTGTTTACACCTCACTACCTAATCGCCAGAGTACATCATAGACTGCGGAAAAGAGAAGAAAGTGTCAAGGCTTGCTTGAAAAAAGAACGGGGAATGGACTGGGAAGGCAGAAAAAGGAGACAACAGTGAAGAAGAAAAAAAAGCAGAAACAAAGAGAGTGATAGAAAAGAGGAAACTTCCAGCACAGAATTTCCAGAAGGCAGGGACGCTATTTATACTGAAAGACCCCTGGCATCCCCATGGGGGGGAGAAGGGAACTTTACATGAAAGACAAAGTTAGAAATGATATGAACCACTAATGACCACGCCCTCTTTTCTCTTTTCCACTCCCTTCACACCCCCCCCCCCTTCCCCTTTTCTCATTCATCATACATGGCAAAGTGAGTTGGCAGGCATGGGGTCGTGTTGGAGAAGTAGGAAACCAAGTGTGCTTACATACAGGTTCTGAAAAGATGAGTGTTTAGTCACAAGTGAAAGGCAGAGATGGAGTCAGATGAATGAATATGATGCAGAAAGTTGTAGACATATTGTGCTTTCTCATGCTGGGAGATACTTTTAAACATTCTTTTTAATACTGAAAACTCTGACTCCAGGTCCAGAATCATACTCAACATTCTGTACCTAGAGTCCAGAACTTTCTGCAACACAGGGTTACTTCCCCTCGACTAGGTACTGGGTATTTCTGTACTGAAGTGAGCATGCTCGGTTTCACTTCCTCAATCAGTTGTTTTCCCTGTCAGTGCTTTTAGCTTGTTGGTTTTAGTGTCTATGTTGTTTGTCAGTATTTTCAAGGGGAGTGAGCATGTTTCTGATGATGACGTGGGCATTTTTCGTAAGATGTATTGCTTTGAAAGTGCACTCAACTATGGGAAGGGACTGTCCACACAAACTGCAGTGCAACTGCACTGATAATGTACAAAGTGTTCACCCAAAATGTTTCTCTTAATAACAAAACTATGTAAAATAAAGGATTTATTTATTTCTAATTTAAATACACACACAAAATTTTTTGCCAAAATGCCAAAACAGAAATCTGTAGAATATGGAAAAAGTCTCACATACGCATCACTATTAGGCAAGGCACAAAAAAAACCTCAATCAAAATGTTTTCATAAATTACTCTTCTCTGTGTTACAAAGTCATTAGGTACGACACAAAATCTATGCCATTTTCTCTCAACAATCTTCCACATTTAACAGATGACAGGTCCTCCATAATGTGAGTACATATATGTATGCAAGTACTCACAACATTCTTTGAATTATCCTTTTCATCCAGCAGTTGCTGAGCAGCCGCTGTGGCACTCTCTGCCTGGCGCCGTGCAGCAGTGCTCTCAGCCAGCAGGGTAGCTTCCGATGCAATCAACATCACCAGTCGACGCAGGACACTGAAAACAAAATACTTTTCTGATGCTTAAAAGGAAACGGACTCACACAAGCATACACACACAAAGATCATCTGAACAGCTAAGCACACAAGAGAACTCAGATGGATGAACAGATAAACAGAGAAGCAGGACTAATGATAGAAAGAAAGAAGTACAGAAAGACGAAACTCTTATTTCTTAATTTCATATTCATCTTTTAGCAATCTTTCTTTGGTGAGATATGGTCAGCATGAATGTCAAAAAGCAATACACCTAAAACCAATACTAGACACAGAACAGTAATGCTCACAGCCATTATCAAACAGTACACCTAATGTTGATGAACAGTACACCTAATGTTGATGCCCAGACACGATAAAATAATACTTACTTTCATCAACAAGTATTGCACATAAAACAGATGTCAGACTGATGGGAAAGTGATACAGCCATCAACAAGTATTACATCCCAAACCCATGCCAGACAATGAGACATGGGAAAATAACACAGGCATCCATCAATGAGCAGACCTAAAACTGACGCTAGACACTGGGCAATAACACAGTTTCAGTTTCAGTTTCAGTAGCTCAAGGAGGCGTCACTGCGTTCGGACAAAACCATATACGCTACACCACATCTGCCAAGCAGATGCCTGACCAGCAGCGTAACCCAACGCGCTTAGTCAGGCCTTGAGAACACACACACAAAAAACAAAAAAAAAAAAAACAACAACAAAAACAAAAAACAAACAAACAAAAAACAAAACAAAACGGGGGAATAAATAATAGATAAGCTTGCATAAATAAATAAATAAATAAATAATAATTATAATATAGAAAAAGGTAGTAGTAATAATATTAGTAATACTAATAAAATGATAATAATAAAACATAAATAAATAAATAAGACAACAATGGTGATAAATAAGCAAATAAATGTAAAATATGAAGACACACATTCACACATACACCCACACATGCATAACAGAAATGCACCAGACATGCAGTTTCACATATATGAAAGCACAGTCAAATACATATAAACGTACATGAGCTCCAACACACACACACACACACGCATTACCGTGCACCTCCTCTACCCCCCTCCTCCACACACTCATTTCTAGTCTAAGTATCGCAGCTTTCACGGCACACACACACACACACACACACACACACTCACAGAGATGAACACTTACTTGTACAAGCACATATGAAAGCACAGTCAAATACATATAAACGTACATGAGCTCCAACACACACACACACACACACACACATTACCTTGCACCTCCTCTACCCCCTCCTCCACACACTCATTTCTAGTCTACGTATCGCAGCTTCCACGGCACACACACACACACACAAACACACACTCACAGAGATGAACACTTACTTGTACAAGCACACACACATACGCCCATATCTCCCACCCCCAACCCCACACACGTACATACAAAGATATATATATATATATATATATATATACACGTTCCAATATCCTGTTGCTCCCACAGTGTAGGCATGCATACACTCACATACCTCATCCTCTACCCAACCTCCCCCCGCACTCCCACCTCCCCTCACACACACACACACGTACACATATCTCTCCTGACACTTGTGTACAATTTCACTCTCGCGCATTCACAAACGCACTCAAAAGCACAGACCCACACATACACACAAACACACACAACCAAACAAAAGGCAGTGTACTCACAACCACAGAAAGAGGGCAAAGCCGGCAATGTACATGTTGCGCTGAGCACGGAACAGCTTCATGTGGTACAAGGTCTCTGCTTCAGGGTGATGCTTCAGGTCTTCCACGTCAATGGGCTCAGAGTATTTGCGCACCTCGCGGATAGATTCTTCAGGGAAAGGAGGCACAAGTCAGAAAGAAGCACTTCTGCAGCACTCACCTCAACTCACAGATTTCAAATGTGTAATCAGATCAGGAGTGGAGGTGAAAGAAGAGAACGCACTGTACATTAATCGACCAGAAAACTGTTGGCAAGTTTGAACTGATCTCCATGATGGACAAAACTGATTCAGAAATAGATGATTATTTCCATCAAAAACAGGTCAGTTCATATCCTCAAGATTCATCACCACATGACTATATGTTTTTCCAGAATGATAAGAAATTCATGCGAATGTGTGGTTTCAAATTCTATGAATGATGATCATTGACAAGAGATAACCAAGATTAATTCCAAATCGTCAGCTTCCATTAAGATAATTTGATTTTTCATTCCTCAACCACCATACCCTCCTACTGTTCTGAACTGGTTCCATTGGTAATGGAAAGATTTTTTACCAATAAAACTACCATGTATATGTCATTCCTTGCCTCTATCCAGTCACTTGCACATTAAAAAACCCCCACAAAACCACAAAGATGATGCTCATTAAGCCTCAAATGTGACACATGTCCCACATTACAAATGATAAAATATCTTTTAAGTCACATCCCTCATCTCTTCATATATGTTTTTACCATGAAAGTATTCTTCACAGCATACAAACATTACTTATCAATCTGATACAGCAAGCTGTGCACCTACCAAAAAACAACATCAGCAGAATGGCAATAAATATGTTGAAATATATGTTGGCATAACCCTTCAGGCTTTCCAAGATCCTGGATCGGAATATTGTCTGCCATCTGAAACAGAAAGTGAAGTGAACTTATCAGAACTGTGTTGACACTTTATAAAATCATCCCAGTGCACAATTTCAATACCTCTCCACTGTAAGACTTGGGCAGCCTGACAGCAACACTATAAACAGCCACAGCTCGCCCTCAGTCACTCTTTGCTCTCAGTGCAAGGAAAAACACAGGTTCGTCTCTTGCTGAGCCCATGTGGGATAAGCACTGTTTTAGTTATTTAACATTCATAACAGTAACATTATTTCAATAAACTGCATCTACTACAAACAGTTATGAGAAGCAATGTATTAATTATGGAACTTCATATATCATTACATGAACATTATTTTTGCACATTATATCCATTAAAAGAGTGCTTAAACACCATCAGACGATAGTTCGCAATGTTACTCCTCTATGAATGACATTGAATGTGACAGTACAAATTCTGTACAACAATAATAATAATGGATGCTTATATAGCACACTATCCAGAAATCTGCTCTAGGTGCTTTACAAAAACGCTTTTGATAACATAAAACATTATATCTATGTTACATACACACACCAAAATGTGACCACACACACACACGCACGCACGCACGCACGCACGCGCACACACACACGCACGCACGCACACACACACACACACACTGCATACATACATTTTAACATACATGTGTATCTAACAGCTACCCTAACAAATACGCACACATAGGCAGGCACAAACTTACATAAACACACGCACACACAATACACATTCATATACATGCATGTAGTTGTGGACCTGCCACAATTGAACTTATTGCTGAGGGAAAAGGTGAGTTTTGAGACGAGATTTAAAAGATGCGAGGGAATCAGAATGACGGAGGTTATCAGGGAGCTTGTTCCACGTCTTTGGCGATTGAAAAGAAAACGATCTGTGTCCATAGGTCTTACTTCTGACGTGAGGTATCCTGAGAAGTCGAGTATCAGAGGAAGAACGGAGCTGGCGAGACGGGGTATAGACATGGATGAGTTCAGAAAGATACTTGGGGCCAGATCCATTGACTGCAGAAAAGGTCAGAGTGGATAGCTTATAGTCTATTCGATCAGAAACAGGCAACCAGTGGAGAGACTGAAGGAGAGGAGAAACATGGTCAAATTTAGAAGCTCTGCAAATGAGTCTGGCAGCGTTATTCTGAATTCGTTGGAGTCTGTCTAACAGGTATTTGGGAAGGCCGGCCAAAAGAGAGTTGCAGTAATCCAATCTTGAGAGAACCAGAGAGCATACAAGTGTCTTGGTTGCATCGGTTGAGAGATAGTGGCGGATAGAGCTGATTCTACGCAGTTCCAAACAGGCAACTTTACAGATATTCGAAATGTGCTGTTGGAAGGAAAGAGACTGGTCCAGGATTACACCAAGACTGCGAACAGAGGGAGAAAGTGAAACAGGTGTGCTATTGATCAGAACAGAGTCAGGAAAGGAAGGATGTTGACGAAACTTCTTTGGACAGGTTATCATCAATTCAGTCTTATCATCATTTAATTGCAGCTTGTTGAGAGTCATCCAGTCCTTTAGGCCAGCAATGCACTCCTGTGTTTGAGTCACCAGTGCATCAAATTCAGCTATGGAAGCCGACTGATAAAGTTGATACAGATACAGATACAGATAATGTACACTGGCACAGATCTAAAGAGGCCTAGTTTGCATCAGTTTGACATGGTACAGTATATGACACCAAACTAAAGATACAAGAATGGTGTGATTAAGTACCAGTAATATAATAGCACAGATCTCATCCCAATTCCTGGTACACATATATACACACAAATCCATTTCTTTCTCTCTCTAATAATAAATCACATTTTTAATAATCTAAACCAAGTCAAAACATTCATGGAGACAATCAGCACAAACATTCTATTTATAACAGTAAGATCAGTGTGGCTACGTCGATTTCAAATTCAGTTGTAAGATTTTCAATATGTATGACTTCACTTCCAACGCAAACATATGTTTATATAATATACACAAAAATGCTGGCCTCAGATTCACAGCTGATATCATCCACAACCGCTGCAGGCTCGCCCTGAGCACCCCCACAGCTTAACACAACAAACGAACAAAACTCACACCACAAACAAACACGCACAAAAAAACTGTATGAGGTTTACAGTGCAGATAAGAACAGTCTCTTTGCCATATCTGCAACAGTTCCTCTGTAATTACTGTATGTGATCTAGCACACCTGATGGATGGACGTTGCCACCTATGTTCTGAAGTGGAACAGTTCCTATAGTTCATCAGGTGTGTGGAAATGGCGATCACACGCTGCAGGACTGAACAGAGTGAAACCTGCAGTGCCAGGCAGGGTCAAACCTTTTACCTATCATCATTGGCCAGGTTAAGTCACAAAGCTTGGAATCCATTGGGAAGCTGTGAAGTTGAAGTTATGCTTTCAGTAAACCCTCAAAGACCACACATTATCAAGAGATCTAACAAAATACTGAGCACAGAAATGCCAACCCCTGTCAAGTGTTTGTAGGAACAATCAGGAAATCTGGTAGAAACATTCTGGATTTGGAAGGAACACTCTGACTCTGAACCACATCAGCAAACACACATTTTATCTACAAGGCATACAAACACAAGCATGCGAGTTCCCCCAAATGGAGGACACGATGCACGGATATTTTTCAGTGAATGGTGAAACTTCTGTTCATGCCGCTGCTTCTTTACAGCTGACACATCTGTTGCACTGTGTCGCTTCCCTGGTCTTTGTTAGTCTTGTTTCTCACAATCCAAAGCCATGTCTGACTTCTCTGTTTCAAGTCGCTCATTTCTTCCTTGCACTCCAAAGCTAAATCCACTGGGCAAAGACGTTTGACCGAGACGCAACTTGATTTTGCCACATTCTTTTTCGGGCAAACAATTAAGCTGATTGGTCCACTCAATGCTGTTTCAATGTAAACATGCACACGATTAGCTGAGCATTATCACATGAGACCAAGGTTAGTAGTGAATGCCCTGACCTCGTGACTGATTGGTAGAGTGTCTGGGTAATGTTATGACAGGAAAGCATATGACCATGTTATGTAGTTGAAAATAACTTGTTGGAACAATTCTGATGCTGGCATAATGTCAGAACAAACTCTAACAGCTGGCATCTCTGTGAGCACTTCATATTCAGAAAAAATGATGCAAATTATGAAAGGATGAGCGTCAAAATTATTGAAAGAAAACAAATCATATGCTGACATTGAAATGATACAATCATGAATTATGACATCAAACTATTATCTGCCACCTGAAACAAAAAGAAAAAGCGAACTTATCAAAATAACTCTGACATTTTATGAAATAATCACAAAGCACAAAATCAACACTTCTCCACTGTAGGACTAGGGCAACCTGACAGGAACTTGTGCTGCCATTGCTCATCCCAGTCATTCTTTATTCTCAGTGCCAGGAAAAACACAGGTTCATCTCTTGCTGAGCCCATGCATGAGAAGCACTGTGTTCAGTATACAGAACTTCATGAAAGGAATTTCATTTTCACAACTCTATCAAAAGATGCTTGAATATTATCGGACAGTCATTTGTAATGTTACTCCTGCACTATCAAGAACTAATGTAATGATATGAATATTTAAGAATGGTGTGAATGAGCACCTCAAATAGCACATATCTGATTATCTCAATTTCAGACACACAAATACACCATGTGATTAATTAAAATTATATACACTATATTACATTCTAAATTACTAAAAACAAGTCAAAACATTCATGGAAACAATCATCAACACAGCAACTCCATTAGTAACAGTAAAATCAATATTTATACTACATTCATTTTACTTTCAATTTTAATGGGAGGAATTTTGTTTTATGTAATGTCACACACAGACACAATAGTGAATTGTAGACATTTTGTTAAAGCATTAAATCAATTTTTATATTTGAATGAACATTATTATTTAGAAGCTCACTTATAAGATACTCAATATCAAATGATGAAAATCTGTTTCCAACACAAATACAATATGCATGTTTGATACAAGAATGAAGAATGCTGGCCTCAGATTCACAGCTCATATCATCCACAACCGCTGCAGGCTCGCTCTGAGCACCCCTACAACTTAACACAACAAACAAACAAAACTCACAATGCAAACAACAAACACACACAAAAAAAGCTGTATGAGGTTTACAGTGCAGATATGAACAGTCTTTGCCAAATCTGCAACAGTTCCTCTATAGTTACTGTATGTGATCTGGCACACCTGATGGATGGATGTTGCCACATGTTCTTCAGTGGAACAGTTCCTGTGGTTCATCAGGTGTGTGGAAATGGCAATCACATGCTGCAGGACTGAACAGAGTGAAACCTGCAGTGCAAGGCAGGGTCAAACCTTTTACCTCTCATCATTGGCCAGGTTAAGTCACAAAGCTTGGAATCCATTGAGAAGCCTTCAAGTTCAGCTTTCAGAAACCACCACCACCAAGCACATAATGTTCAGAAAAATAATGTGTAAACTGTGATATAAGCGTTGGTATCATACACCAATGACATATCACACGCTGAGATTGAAGCTACACAATTATGAATTAATGACAGCTGTGTTCAGCAGATGCAGCATTGGTGTGCCCATTTGCATTGCAACATGTGTCAGGATAAGAATATTGTACACAAATGCCTGGTAATGGCATATTATCTATAATAAATATTAATAATATACACAAACTATCAAAGCATTTATAATAGCCAATGTGGACATCTTGAGGCTACGCTGCTGAATTATGATCCCTCAATGTTACGTCTCGTGGCATTTGCTGTGCGTGTTTGTGTGCACCTCTTTTCTCCTTCCCTTTCTCTCTCCTTCCCCTTCACCACCCTCTCTCCTTCACCAACCCCCTCTTTTTCGGGTGTATGTTCGGCTTAGCACTGGGCGTATGCATGTGCATCTCTTGGAACATGTGTTTGGCATGTTCCCGTTTCTTGAACATTCTGAACTCTGAGTGAATTCCGGAATTAATGTAGTTTGGGTGGAAAGATTCCACTTTGCTTTCAATGCCAAGCTCTCTCAAAAGACGGGTCATTGTTCCAGCGTGCGAGCTGTTGGTTGCTGTCTGACAGTAGTGGGGCATTTTCCTTGTCACCCCCTCCTTCCTCTGTGTGGTGTGTGTTTTCACTCTCAGCCAGTGGTGTGCCTCTGGTGACAGGTGAGGGAATTGTATGTTTGTCTTTGTTGTGTTAAATTAGTGATGTGACTTGTAACTTTTGATGTCTTCAAGGAGAATTATATACTGGGCGTTTAAGGCTAGGTGAATGTTTTTTTATTTTATCAGAAATCTTTTAATTCCAGTACTCTTTTTTTGTACATATTTGGGAAATTAGTGGAAATGTGTGTGTTGTGGTTAGGTGTGTTGTTTTTGCCATATATTCAACTCGGGCTATTGTTTCAATTCTATTTTCTTTATGATGAAACTTTCACAATTGCTGTATGAACTTTCCGAAACATTTTTGTAATAACTGAAATGAGATTGAGAGTTTGTGATATCACATCACTGGGTTTTGTTTCTACTGCTCGAGGCCATCAGGATAGTCACTGACATGCTGTCCTTTTAAGAGTTCCTTGTGGTGGACTCTTTCGAACTGTGTGTGGGTTTAACCCTTTCAGCATTGGGGAAAATATAGCAAACAGTTATATGACTTTCTTGTTAGCAGCTTTTGGTGTGGAAGGGGCTGTATGTAATAAGCTATCCTCTTGCCCCGCCCCCTCCTCCCCACCACCCTCCCCCCCTCCTGTGTGTGTGTCCGGTTGGTACTCTGGGAAGGGTGGGGGTATAAGGACAACCCCTCATGGGTTGTGACACTCAGTAACACTTTGGACATGTTTCTGAAGTCATAACTTTATTCCTTCTGTCCAGTGTTAAATTGTTAAGTATTACAGTGAGTTAGAAAAAAAAGGAACAATAACAACAACAACAAAACCAACCCCCAAACCCCCATGTTTTTCAATGAATTAAAATTCCGGATTTCATCCCTCCTTAACAGGCAGCATGTGAAGAATGTGGGTATTTCACTTATCTAGTCTGATGCTAACTCACCTGGAGGGAGAAATGAAGGGAAGCAAGAGAAGCAAAATGATGAAGATCTCTGTATACAAGCAGCCAGCAACAAATGTCCATTGCAGAGTCATCTTGCTTTTTATTCAGTTGCTTCCAGTTCCACAATAGGACTCAAGAAGAAAATTGTTGACGCCTGGTGCTTTTTAATGAAACTGAATCAAAGTGGTGTTGTCCAACTTACATACCTGTCACAGATAGAAAACTTGTGTTCACTGATTTATTTTCACAGCACTGTAATATATATATCCCCCCCCCCCCTCAATCATGCAATGCAAGACACACTGAGTATAGAAAAGTATGAATCAGACACACAGGATCAGTAATATTGCGCAATGTATTCTAAATTTTGCAGCAAATTTCAAGTATACACATAATGTATAACAGGAGAAAAAATAGTCAAATGAAAAGACAGCACGCTCTTACTAATAATACAGTTCAAAATTTGTATGGAGTTATGCACTGATAAGTTGTTTCAACAGACTGAGAGCTTCTAGGGTAGAAAATCATCTTCTAATTCTATTCAAGATGATCCAATTCAAAGTTCAAAATGTCAACACTCCACTTCACCCACCCCTTTATGCAAGCGAGTATCCACTCATCAACTATAATCCCTTGACAATGAAAACAAAACTGAACAGCTGGCTGCTTGGTTGTCACTTAAGTCCGGTTTACGTTCACAGACTTATTTCGCAGGTAACTGGTGTCTCTATATAGTCTTCCACAAAATGAGTCAATAAGCCAACGTGGAACAGTAACAGATATATGATGAAATTTCTTCCATTTTTTAAACTATTCAACCAAGTGTGACACGTTTGCATTAAGATATGCAAGTCATTGCCAGACATGCCTAAAAAGTATACATGCAATTCAATGAAACTCAGAGCAATGCATTTAAGTAATTCGTAACAGAAAAGTTATCCAACACCAGGCGACTAACCTTCGGCCATCTATTTCGATGACGCCGTCTTCTGCTTCCCTATCACACGTGAATTACGAGATCACGAGATCCAAGTTGCTCAGTAACAAGCAAAGGAAACAACATGGCGGAGTTTAGAGACAGGTTGCAAGAGTTGTGATGGTTCAAGAACTGCACATATTTATGTATTTTGCATTTTGTTGGTAAAGAAATTCAGCATGTCTCACTGGTAAGTTTAAAACTGTTTGCCGAAGAAAATCATTTCAAACGCATTGTCAGTATCCTTTGTCGGAATGTGCTCTGAACAGTGAACGTAAAAAAAAAGTTAAATGAACTGAAAGAATGTTTCCATGTTCGTCTCTCAATCTTCTTTTCTCATTTTCTGTGTTGAACATCCCTACATATCACTGATGATGTTGAAGAGGTTTTCATTATATTACAGTTATACAACATAAACTTTATCCAAAAAACAAACAAACAAACAACAACAAAAAACACAAAAAACACACAACAACCAAACACCAAACCAAACAAGCCAAAGTAAACAATTTGAAAAAATAAACATCTACTGCAGATAATTATATATGGTATAACTCTATAAAAACTATACACTAAATTGTCAACCAGTTGATATAGCTATCACACATAGGAAAACAGACAACAAAATTTTTGTTTAGCATACACTTCTATTGATGACAATTATTCTATATTTACTGAAAGAAAAAAAAATCACAAGTGGAAAGTCTATGTTTGGTGTTGTTGTTATTGATGACTTCAGGCCAGGATATCAGAGATATGTGAAGATCATATGGCTTTAGTCCTCTTCAAGCACAAGCATGATGATAGCATATATATATATACATACATATGCACACACACAAATGTTGCATTTATATAACTGGCTTAATTTTATTCCGATTTACACAATTGATACTTGAAATGTCATGGATAGGGCATTATAAACATGATCATATATTGAAAACAATAATAATATATTGAATAAGATATAAGAATGCATGAATTTCATTTCAGGGTTGAGGTTCTAGAAAAAGTTAATGGGCAAGATGCTGAGATAAATACTAAATAGACCACAGGTTGTGTAAGCATATTGTACCAAATTCAAACAAGACAAAACATATAAAAACAGTACATTGAACTTATATCAAAAGTATGATGAAAATGCTCAGCTGGCTTGATTTATTCAGATGTTAATGCAACGACTAGTGAATTAAACATGAATTTGCTGATCCTTCTTGAGTGTGGCATTGATCAACGTGACTGTGTTTTGCGTCAAGTGTTTTTAATGGGGAACATCTATGGTATACTAGCTGACTGATTGCTGCTCCCTTATCCTTCCAGGGTCATTAGTGTTACTACAAGCCTCCGTCTCTCATGGTTGTGTGCCAGTGCCTGGCTTTGAGCAAAGCAGCTTCCAATCCATTCAGTAATATTTGTCCATCCACCTTTAGCTTTGTCTTCCCTGTCATTACCTTTTCCCCTGAACTGTTCCCAGCGGAATGGCCTTGGAGAGGCCACATGTCCTGATTACTTGGCCTTCCTTCCCTCCTTCCATAAAGTGACCACAATCAGATGTTAATTATTCTGTCACTGTTTGGGGGAATCTGCAGGAAAATACACTAATTAAAAAAAGAAAAAAAGAAAAAAAGGGACCTGTATTTTGCAGTATCTGGCTAGCAAAGCACTCCCCAGGGATAAACCTGTACCAGCACAGCTCCAGCCCACCATCATTTACTGCTACTTTGATCCTTGATCCCTATAGACTAAGAATGAAAAGTATTAGTTAAATCCTTTCTTTATTCTTTCTTTTTTTCCCCTCTCTTTCCTTTCTCTGCTACCACTTCAGTTTCCTCTTCTTTTTTTTTCATGGTGGACAACAGGTCTTCATACAGTTTCATGCAGTGTGTTAATCATTCTTGTGCACACTTTGTCATTAATTTAATGAGCTGCTTCACCTTGATTGCAGCTACTACAACAAGCAATGGCAGGACGCTCAGGCCAGCCTGGTGGACCTCCTTCAGCAGGAGCTGCCCCAAGAGGCTCCAAAGCCAGAAAGGGTGAGTGCACACAACACATTTTGTTTTGTATAAAATCAAGTGAAACCAATTTCTCTATTTTTTTTTTTCAATAAATAAATTTAAGAAAATGACAATTAAGTGGATGAACATGTGTGTGTGTGTGCTTGTGTGTGAGTGAGAGTGTGATGGGGGGAGATGGGGAAGTGGTTGTGCTCGAATAGTTTAATGTTAAAGCCTTTTTTCCTGATGCTTGTTATCTGTTTGTGTGTCATAAGACTCACAGTTTTATTCAGCAAAGTTTTTCTTCTGCCTTTCTTTCATATATTTTTTTTAATTTCATTTATTTATCTATTAATTTTAATGACTTTGGTGCATGCACCATAAAACAGCAAATCAGGAAATAAGAAACTTAGAAAGCAAGCATGCAAAAAGACAACAACAAGAAGGAACTTGCAGTTTTCTTCTTGGAGGCATGGTGAAGTGATGCCGAGTTTTCAGCAAACGGCAGTGTATCAAGTCAATATAAAGAGCACCACTTACAACCAGAGGTACTTCCTTGCATATGTGGAGTAATGGCCTAGAGGTAACGCATCCACCTAGGAAGCGAGAGAATCTGGGTGCGCTGGTTCAAATCACGGCTCAGTCGCTGGTGTTTTCTCCCCCTCCACTAGACCTTGAGTGGTGGTCTGGACACTAGTCATTCAGATGAGATGATAAACCGAGGTCCCGTGTGCAGCATATGCTTAGCACATGTAAAAGAACCCATGGCAACAAAAGAGTTGTCCCTGGCAAAATTCTGTAGAAAAATCCACTTCGATAGGGGGGAAAAAAAAAGAAAAAAAAAGGTGGCGCTCTCAGTGTAGCGACACACTCTCCCTGGGGAGAGCAGCCTGAATTTCACACAGAGAAATCTGTTGTGACAAAAAAAGAGAAATACAGATACAAATGCACTTCCATGTATGTTTTTTTTTACAATGAAAATATACAGCTATCATTTATAAGCCTCTGTTATCGCTGTAAATGTTTGACTGAAACATTAATTTTCATAATGCATTTTTTCACATGTGCTTGAAACAGCCGTTTTGTGTAATCAGAGAGAGGCTGGTGATAGTCTGAAGATGAAGCCTGCATAATTTGAATAAGCTGTCAGTTTCAATTTCTCAAGGAGGCGTCACTGTGTTGGGATAAATCCATAAACGCTACACCACATCAGCTTGGCAGATGCTCGACCAGCACCATAACCCAGCACGCCTAGTCAGGCCCTGAGTGCATGCATGTATATTTGTGTACCTTTCTGAGTGGATTTCTTCCACAGAATTTTGCTAGAGGACAGCACTCTCATTGCCATGGGTTTTATTTTTCAGTGTGCCAAGTGTGTGTTGCACATAGGACCTCAGTTTATCATCAGTCTGAATGACTAGAC
>NC_134883.1:8163917-8173917 GCF_041734735.1 Babylonia areolata
CATTCATTTCCCTGTTCGATATAGCTCACAACCAAGCAGCTGATGCCATGAATTTTTCAGCGTTTCTGTATTACCAAAAAAACCCCAAACAAACACCTGTACTGACAGGACAAAGAGGAGATCAAGATGCCGTGGGACCAGGCCATCCGCATCATCCAGGTGCACGAGCGGGCGCGGCAGGGTAGGCTGCGGGCGCGCTTCATGAGGGAGATCCGGCAGCAGGAGGAGCGGGAGAAGCAGGCCCAGACACGTGGCGCCCCCACCCTGGACCCAGACGTGGCCGCCATGCGCATTCAGAAGGTACAGCTTAAGAAAAAAAAAAGAGAAAAAGAGGTTTAGTATATTTTGGTAAGGCTAAACAGAAACAAACAAAGAAAACACACACACACACACACAGAAAACACACACACACACAAAAAACCCACAAAAAACACACAGGTTACCAAATGTTTGGCAAGACTTTAGGAAAGGAGGTTACAACTTGTTTGGTAAGATTAAAACATTGTTACAAATTGTTTGCCAAGGCTAAAAGATAATTATGAATTGTTTGGGATTATTTGACAAGACTTAAAAAGTTTGATGACCGAACAAAAAAGGTTACAGATTGTTTGTTAAGACATTACAGGAGGATACGGACCTTGCTTACTGGGGCTAAAAAAATAGGAGGCTACAGACTGTTTGTAAGGACTAAAAATAGGAGGATATGGATTTTTTATATATATTTTTTAATCCCATGATTGCTGCTGATGACTACGCTCATCAGTAAATGGCTGATGCCTCTCTGAGACAACTGACAAGAGCTCACCATTCAGGTTGTCAGTCACTATTCTCTCTTCAGAATTCTTCCACTTTGGATGGATTGCATTACTATTGTTTTGCAAAATCAGTCATGCAACTTTAACAGCACAGAAAAAAAAGTAAGTAACTACACTTTGGATTCATGTGTCCCTGATCTCATGTCACCTGGTTCAGCTCTCAAGGGGTTGATATCCTCTGATGTTTAGAAACCCACAAGATGCCAACCCCCATGAACGCTACTTCAGAAAGAATTTGGAATATTTTTGACACTATGACCGTCCAGTCTTATGGGCATTTATAACATGGTTGACCTGCCCAAGAAAAAAAAAGTCACATCCTTTTATGTTCAGGCAAAATGAGTCAGCTGGTTGGTCCATTCAACATGGGTTCAGTGCAAATGTGCAAGCCATTGGCTTTTGCTCAGCTTTATCACCTGAGACTAGTAGTGTGACTCACTTACCTCAGTCCCTGTTCGGTCCACCATGTGCATCAGGAAACTACTGACCAGCTTATAACAGGAAAGCAGGGGATGGATGACCCAAGCCAGCCCAAAATGAATGGTTGGCGTAACACTGGCAGAAACAAGGACTGGAAGTAACAAAATATGACAGCTGGTATCACTGCAGTTGTATCATTTAAACTAGCTGAACAGTGGGAGCAGTTGTGCAGCTTTCTTTTTTATTTGTATCTCTGTTGTTCAATGATAAACTGCAATCAAGTTAGATTTTGTTTGACAGCTCATTATTTGTTATTGTTCAGGACAAACAGTTTTATTGTAAAGGTGCTGTGACACATATCACTGAAGGAAATATAAGTGTGCTAATAAAATAACAATCACAGCCTTTATATATTCTTTCTCAGAATGGATCATACTTGTCAAGATTGCTGAGTAACTATTATCAACACTCTCCTTCTTCAGATCTGGAAAGGATTTGCCCAGCGACGAAAAACCAGGAAGGAGAGGGAAGAAGAAATGATCTTCATTGGCATGGTGAGGAGTGTTCACAGTTTCTTATTCTCTGGTTTGGAATGAAAATGTCCTAATTGAATTAAAATTCATGGATCTGAAGAAACCCTTCAGAATTAAAAGTATACTCACATTCATACATACATACACAAACTCACAAAGATACATGATGAGTCATGTGAGCAGATGCAAGGATACATTGGTACATGTAAACATGTGGGCACACATACATATACAAACGCATGCACATGCACGTATATTCGTCAAATTTCACTTTAAGTGGCAATACATAAAACTGAAGATGACTTCACAGTATATGCAAATTTAATCATATCTTGTTCTTTGTGCTATTTTCTGCCACTAAAACAAAATATATTAATTTGAACGGATTTATTCATCAAAACACAATGCCTGTAGGAAAAAAAGAAAAGAAAAAAAAGGTATACATATGTATGGGTGGTATTTGTGTGGACAGCAGCCCAAAGTTTACACAGAAAGGGAAATGTCATTTCATTGTCATGCAAGTGCCTAATTCTCTGATACTGAACCAGAAGAACAGTGTATGTGCGATCAACAAGCTTTTCCACAACCGGGACCAAAACACCATATTTGCATATATCATTTCATTATCAGTCAGGTGGCCCCTCCACTATCGAACCAGAAGAACAATGCATGTCCGATTTGTGAACTCTTCCAGAACTTAGACAAAACACTGCATTTTCACATGTCTTTTCAGTGTCAAGCATGTAGATGCTCCGCTTCACTGCCAAGCCAGAAGAACATTGTACGTGCGATCAGCAAAATCTTCCTCAACTCGGACAAAACATCTTTTTTCATGTATACGTGCGTCATTTCATTGTCATGCATACAGGTGCCACTTCCACTACTGAACCAGAAGAAACGACAAACTCTTCCATGACTCGGACCAAAGCACCACATTAAATTTTTCTGTATGTTGTTTCATTGCCAGGCAGGTTCCCTCTTTGCTGCCAAACAAGGACAATGTATGTATGATCACAAACTGTTCTGCCGTTCAGATCTTAACACTGTAATTTGCATGTGTATCTTTCCATTGCCATGTCGGTGGCCCCTTCACCATCTGACCACGAGATGTGCAATCAACCAAGTATGTGCAATCAACCAAGTCTTCCAGGAAACGCAGAGTACAACCTTGTCATGCAGTCCCAAACCAAAATGGACCTCCATAGCAATATTGTCATTGTCATCCTCCTCCACCTTCATCATCATCAATATAAACAAAACAGTCTCAAAGTCTGTGGCCTTTCATGCCCTGCTCTCACGGTGACCTCAGTTTCGATACCCCTTCACTTCTGTGCTTGGGGTGAGTCCTGTGAGTGTCTTCAGTGTCGGCAGATTCATGGGGGGGCTGTTGTTTGGGGGATGTGGTGGCAGTCTCCATTCTGGGAGGGATGCTCACTCAGTCTGGCTTCGCAACTGAGCCATTGTTGTTAGTAGGGGGCTTAGTAGGTGGTGTCCTAAGTACCTTAAATCAGAACAGGCACCACTGAACACCACTGAAGTGACAGCAGCAGTGCAGGGTCTCCTCTGGTTTGTGGCCTCCTGGCGACCTAACATTGATGGTTCCCTGCGGACCGCAGATGCTGGAACTATGAAGGATGAACCTGGGTGTGGCCATCTATGGGGGAATCTAAAATGAACGGCGTGGGAGTAATGCCACTGAAACAGTGCAGATGATGGGGCAACCAAAAAAAAAAAAAAAAGAAAAAGAAAAAAAAGTCTTCCACAACTCGGAGTGAAACACAATAATTTGCACGTTTTCCTGTTGTTACGCAGGTGCCACCTCCGCTGCCCAACCAGAAGAACATGCCCCAGACGTTCGCCTCGCGCACAGAGGATGAGCGGCGCAAGACCCAGGACATCCACGAGCAGGAGTTCCAGCAGGCCCTGGTGACCATCCGCGACAAGATCCAGGAGACGGAGGGCCCCGACATGAAGGAGACCATGATGGACCAGATCAGACAGTGGTTCATCGAGTGCAGGTAGGGTGACACATGACTGTGGAGTGACGGCCTAGAGGTAACAGTCATGATGGCCTGGAGGTTACAGTCATGATGGCCTGGAGGTTACAGTCATGACGGCCTAGAGGTAACAGTCATGATGGCCTGGAGGTTACAGTCATGATGGCCTGGAGGTTACAGTCATGATGGCCTGATGTCCTAGAGGTAACAGTCATGATGGCCTAGAGGCAACAGTCATGAGGTAACAGTCATGATGGCCTAGAGAAACAGTCATGATGGCCTAGAGGTAACAGTCATGATGTCCTAGAGGTAACAGTCATGATGGCCTAGAGGTAACAGTCATGAGGTAACAGTCATGATGGCCTAGAGGTAACAGTCATGAGGTAACAGTCATGATGGCCTAGAGGTAACAGTTATGATGGCCTAGAGGTAACAGTCATGAGATAACAGTCATGATGGCTTAGAGGTAACAGTCATGAGGTAACAGTCAACGGGTCTGCCTAGGAAGCGAGAGAATCTGAGCGCATTGGTTCCAATCCCATAGTGGCCAGTATTTTTCTCCCCTCCACTAGACCCTGAGTGGTGGTCTGGACGCTAGTCATTCAGATCAGACAATAAACAAGAGGTCCTGTGTGCAGCGTGCACTTAGTGCACATAAAAGAACCCAGGGCAACAAAAAAACAAAAAGGTTGTCCCTGGCAAAATTCTGTAGAAAAATCAATTTCTGTAGGAAAACAAATAAAACTGGACTGGAAAAATACTATAAAAAAAAAGGGGGGGTGGGGGGGCTCTCAGTGTAGCGACATGCTCTCCCTGTATTTTTTCCTGCATGCAGTTTTTGTATTTGTTTTTCCTATCGAAGTGGATTTTTCTATAGAATTTTGCCAGGAACAACCCTTTTGTTGCTGTGGGGTTCTTTTATGTGCATACTGCACAGGGGACATCGGTTTATCGTCTCATCCAAATGACTATATGGATTAGTCCAAACACAGCACATGACGCATCCTTGAAAAACTGAAACTGAAACTGTGAGCACAATGCCAACTGTGTTTTATATTTTACTTCAGTTACATGAAACATTTAACATTTTCTTTTTTCCCCGATAGGCCGTGTTCCTGACTTAAACACGTATGTCTTGTCTTGTCTATCTAGGGATGCGACGGGGAAGTTTCCCGAATTCCCTGATGCGGACGATGGAGGTTCGGCAGCTATCTTCAAGGAAAAGGACCCCGAGGAACTGGAAAGGGAACTGAAAGAAAAGGTCTGTATGCTTCTTTTTTCTTTCCTTTTTTTCCAGGGAGGAAAGTGGCAGAATGGTTAAGATGATTATCTGCCGTTACAGTGTTCTTAATGGTCTGGGTTCGATTTCCCTCAAACTGAGCATCTAGCCATTCAGCTGAGATGGTAAACTGAGGTCCCATTTGCAGCACCCACTTAGCACATTGGAAAAGAACCTGTGGCAACAGAAGAGCTGTTCTGTGGCGAAATTCTGCAGTATGCAGTGACGCCTCCTCGAGAAACTGAAACTGAAAATGTGTTTAAAATGGATTTTACACAGTTTTGACATCAGGGATAGATGGGCGCAATAGCCGAGTGGTTAAAGTGTTGGACTGTCAATCTGAGGGTCCCTGGTTCGAATCACGGTGACGGTGCCTGGTGGGTAAAGGGTGGAGATTTTTATGCTCTCACAGGTCAACATATGTGCAGACCTGCTAGTGCCTGAACCCCCTTCGTGTGTATATGCAAGCAGAAGATCAAATACGCACGTTAAAGATCCTGTAATCCATGTCAGCATTCAGTGGGTTATGGAAACAATAACATACCCAGCATGCACACCCCTGAAAACGGAGTATGGCTGCCTACATGGCGGGGTAAAAACGGTCATACACGTAAAAGCCCACTCGTGTGCATACGAGTGAACGCAGAAGAAGAAGAAGAAGACATCAGGGATGACTGGACTATACTGCGTCCATCTTCTGATTTTGTTGTGTCTGCAGGTGTTCATGTATTTGAGTGTATTTGTTTGTTTGTTTGATCTTGCTCTTGTATTTTTTATGTATTAAAAATTTTTGTCATGTGGCTTTTCTCTCCTTGGGTTTTCTGTCATTATCTCTTGTCCCCCAGGTTGAACGCCTTTGATGTGTACACTTTGTTTTAAAAACAAAACATGAAAAAAAAAAAAAAAAAAAAAAGAAAGAAGAAAACATGAGGAAAAGCCTTCACGGATCACCTGCGATTCTGGATTGATCTTTTGTTTGTGAAAAGTATGTGGAGTGATGGCCTAGAGGTAACACGTCCGCCTAGGAAGCGAGAGAATCTGAGCGCGCTGGTTCGAATCACGGCTCAGCCGCTGATATTTTCTCCTCCTCCACTAGACCTTGAGTGGTGGTCTGGACGCTAGTCATTCAGATGAGACGATAAACCGAGGTCCCGTGTGCAGCATGCACTTAGCGCACGTAAAAGAACCCACGGCAACAAAAGGGTTGTTCCTGGCAAAATTCTGTAGAAAAATCCACTTTGAAAGGAAAAACAAATACAACTGCACGCAAAAAAACAACAACACAAAAATGGGTGGCGCTGTATTATAGCGGCGCGCTCTCCCTGCGGAGAGCAGCCCGAATTTCACACAGAGAAATCTGTTGTGATAAAAAGAAATACAAACAAAGTAATACACGCTCTGCTTATGACAGATAATTGAAAGTACCTGCGATTATAATACTCTGTGTTCTGTTTCAGGACGATGATAAAGGCAAAGGCAAGAAGGACAAGAAAGACAAGAAGAAGAAGAAAGACAAGAAGAAAGACAAGAAAGGAAAGAAAGGGAAGAAGGGGAAAGGAGATGACGATGATGTGAGTAACTCTGATCTAAAAAAAACAACACTATCAGTGGATGGAAAATTCGTTATTGATTCAGAATCACACTATAGAATATTGGGATATTTCTTTAAACGCCCGGTTTCAAATTATGTTAATGATTTTTCATTACTGTCATAGTTCTCATTTCAGTGATTCGTTTTTGCAATTCGCAGAGGATTTTGAATTGATGTAAATGAGCCTTTATTGTAGTGTCATAAAAAGAAAAAAAAAGTGCAAAACAGAACAGTTACTATTAGTATGATTATCATTATTTTCTTCTTTATAAGCGGATATCTTAAACCAACTTTATTCTTATATGATTGAACATGTCTATCTCATGGATTGATAGAAAGTAAAATAATAAACATTATATCATTTCAGTATGATAATTAAGAGTTGCATGCAATCTAATTGGGCAGAAGTACAAACACACACACACACACACAAACACACACATGCATGCACACACACACACATACAAATGCACACATATGGACACACACACACACACACACATCCACACACACACATGCACACAATTATCATTATTATCTTATTATTATCATTATAGCAGAAAAAATATTGCATTGCATCTTTTCATGAAAAACATGCTCGGTTGTGCAGTGCAATGTATAAAGTGATGTGTAAGTCATTCATGCTTCATTTCAAAAAAAAAAAAAAAAAAGGCAGCTTAAATGCATAAACCAGCACAGACATCCAACCAACCACTCAAACACTAACTTAAGTGCACACACACACACACACACACACAGAGAGAAAAACATCACACACAGTATAACACTCATACACAATACAACAGTCATCCTATCATAATGTGATAACAAGCTGGAAACTGATGCGAATACTGTATCACGCTGGCTCGTCACTACCTTGCGTGTCCTGTATTGACAGGAGGAGGATGAAGGTTGGAAAATGGCGCCATCCAATTTTGTTCCTGCCATCAACGAGGCCTCCACAAATTACCGAGGTGACACATATTTTAAAGTATAAATGTTTCGAAATTGTTTTTCAATATCTTGTTCATTCAGTCCTCTTTTTTTATCATTTAGGTGATGCACAACTATGGTCCATAAACACACATACACAACTAAAACAAGAATAATGTGCAATTGAATAATGCAAACACATGGTGTGTGCATAAATAGTTACACTGAAGAGAAGTAAATATAATGTGTGTATAGATAAGTTTTACACTGAAGAAAAGTAAATTAATTAATTACCCAGAAGATTTCCTTGCTTCATTGCCTTGCATACATGCACCGAGAATCTTTGAGAATCATCAGTGTATACATGAAAAGAGAAAAAAAACCCAAAGTCAACACAGCATAAATCACCTGTTATCATAACCATAATTTTCATTGTTGTTATTTCATCATCACTGTAATTATCATTATTACTAGCGGAAATGAGACATTATGTATTGTTTGTGATATATCAATGTGGCAGATTAATTTCATTCTTGTTTTGATGTAATAGCATATTTGCTTACTACTGAAATACCATAACCTGCTTATTTTATTTGAAGTTTGATAAATTTCACACACAGTTTATATCATTTGATATCATTTGTAAGAAATGAATGTGTGAAGTTTGATAAATTTCACACACAGTTTATATCATTTGATATCATTTGTAAGAAACGAATGTGTATCTGTGTGCATGCGGGTGCATGCAGGTGCATGTGTGTGTGTGTTTGTGTGCATGTGTATTTTGTGTGCATGTGTGTGTGTGTGTGTGTAAGTGCCTGCACACACACGAGTGTACATGTGAGCATCATTTAACAATTGTATTTGTGTGTATGTGTAAATGTGCATGTGTGTGTGCGTATGTGCCTGTGCATGCACGAGTGTACATGTGAGCATCATTTAACAATTAAATATACTTTGCAGATGTTTGGCAAACGCGCAATGAGGATGAGAACTTCTCTCAGAAGCACGACTCAGAGCTGATCAAGGAAGAAAAGAGAGTGGACGTGGAAACCGAGATCCGCACTCAGGTGGACGAACTCATGAGAACAGAACTGAAGAATCTGAAAGCGGTAGGTCTTTAGGGCTTGTGTGTGTGTGTGTGTGTGTGTGTGTGTGTGTGTGTGTGTGTGTGTGTGTGTGTGGTGTGTGTGTGTGTGCATGTGTTTGCGTGTGTTTACATGCTCACATATTTGCACATGAAGTTGCATGTGGGTCAGGGTCACAGACTGAAGACTAGAAGGATGTGTGTTTGAACCCCAGCAGAGGCATGTCACTGTGGGCCTTTTCAGACTGTGACCGGCTCCTACCCAGACCTGTGTGTACAGCTGGTTCAAACTGGAAGACCTGTTCGACACAGGTATCTGTACCGGTCATTTGGATGAGACGATAAACGGAGGTTCCATGCGCAGCATACACTTAGTGAACGTAAAAGAACCCACGGCAACAAAAGGGTTGTTCATGGCAAAATTCTGTGAAAAATCCACTTCGATTGGAAAAACCAATACAACTGCACGCAGAAAAAAGAAAAGAAAAAAGGGTGGCACTGTAGTGTAGCGATGCGCTGAATTTCACACAGAGAAATCTGTTGTGGTAAAAAGAAATATGAATACGAATACACAGTCGAGTGTTGTCTACGTTACGGATGTGTCTTTAGGAGTGTTGTGTTAAATTTCCTGACCAACACTGTAGGTGCCTGTATTCCTCAGGCCAGTTACTGCTATCTGCGTTAGATAAGCCAGGGTAAAGTTATCACTCTGCAACACGATCAGTTCTTGTTAAGGTTTATGCCTGGCAGAGTTTGGGGGAAAAACATGCTCAACTGCACTGTAGAGTGTAAAATGGTGTCTAAAACATGCATTATTTCTTCTTCTTCTTCTTCTGCGTTCGTGGGCTGTAACTCCCACGTTCACTCGTATATACGCGCAAGTGGGCTTTTATGTTATGACCGTTTTTAACCTGTCATGTATGCAGCCATACTCCACTTTTGGGGGTGTGCATGCTGGGTATGTTCTTGTTTCTATAACCTACTGAATGCTGACATGGATTATAGGATCTTTAATGTTCGTATTTGATCTTGTGCTCGCGTATACACACGAAGGGGGTTCAGGCACTAGCAGGTCCACACATGTTGACCTGGGAGATCGTAAAAATCTCCACCCTTTACCCACCAGGCGCTGTCACTGTGATTCGAACCCGGGACCCTCAGATTGAAAGTCCAATGCTTTAACCATTCAGCTATTGTGCCCGTCATGAATTATTTCAAAAACCAAAGTTTTCAGGTTAAGTTTTTCAAGGAGGCATCACTGCAGTTGGACGACAGGCGCAATAGCCGAGTGGTTAAAGCGTTGGACTGTCAATCTGAGGGTCCCGGGTTCGAATCACGGTGACGG
>NC_134883.1:8178917-8196417 GCF_041734735.1 Babylonia areolata
CCGATCAACCCATACAACAGACACCTCTGTGTGCGTGTGTACATCCAGTCCATCCTAGGCTCGGCGGCAGTGCACGACCAGGCACTTTGTATAAAACGCCTCTGTGTATCAGTATCAGTTATCTGTAGCTGAAGGAGGCGTCACTGCGTTCGGTCAAATCCATATACGCTACACCACATCTGCCAAGCAGATGCCTGACCATCAGCGTAACCCAACGCGCTTAGTCAGGCCTTGAGAAAAAAAACAAAAAACAAAAAATCCTCCAAAGAAAAAAGAAAAAAAAAGAAAAGAAAAAAAGAAGAAGATAAATACATACATAAAAATACTACAACAACAACAGCAGAAGATCTCAGGAAGAACAGAACACTTACGGACAGACACCTCGATGTACACACATGTACATCCATCCATTCCATCGATTCCATGCCAGGCTCGGCAGCAGTGCACGAACAGGCGCCCCTGACCAAGTCCCTCCTGCTGGCGGGGCCCCGCGGGTGTGGGAAGAAGATGCTGGTGCACGCCATCTGCAACGAGATCGGCGCCAACATGTTTGACCTCTCCCCGGCCAACCTGGCTGGCAAGTACCCGGGCAAGGACGGGCTCAAGATGCTGATGCACCTGCTTTTTAAAGTAAGTTAAAGAAGGGGAAAATAAATCGACTGATTTTTTGACTCACTTGTGTAAACAAAGTGAGTCTATGTTTTAACCCGGTGTTCGGTTGTCTGTGTGTGTGTGTGTGTGTGTGAAATTATACTCAATACATAAACAGCTTGGATTTTTTTTAAAAGTGTATCACAAGTGAGTCTTGAAGGCCTTGCCTCTCTTGTTTTTCTTTTCGTGGTGCCTTAGTAGCTAAAAAAAATTAATTAGAATCTTTTTGTTTCTTCTTTTCTTTTTTTAAAATTTTATTTGCAGTGCTGTTGTGGCTAGGCTCAAGATGCTGATGCACTTGCTTTTTAAAGTAAAAAAAACCAACAAAACCACAACAAACTGAATTATTTCTTTTTTAATTTATGTGCCATAGTAGCTGAGCTGAAGATGTTGATGAACTTACTTTTAAAATCATTTATACTCTTCTTTAATTTTTTTTATTTTTTTTTTTGCATCTGTTTATGTCTGGGCTCAAGATGCTGATGCACTTACTTTTTGGATTTAAAAAAAAATCAAAAAAAATATTGATTTTTTTTTTTTTTTTTTTTTTTTTTTTTTTTTTTTTTTTACATTTGTGGTGTTGTAGTTGCTGGGATCTAGATGCTGATGCACTTACCTTTTAAATTAAGTTTTCTTTTTAAAATCGATCGGTTATTTTTTTTTTGTGTGTGTGTGTGTGGTGCCATAGTGTCTGGGCTCAAGATGCTTATGCATTTACTTAAAAAGTAAGTTAAAAAAAAAAAAGTTGTTGTTTTTTTGTGGTGCCGTTGTGTCTGGGCTCTTTAAAGTAAGCTTTTAAAAAAAGAATCTTTTTTTTTTCCTCATCCATTTGTGGTGTGGTAGTGGCTGGACTCTAGATGCCATAGTTGGTGGGCTCTTTTTGAAATACGTTTAAAAAAAGAAAAAAAGAATCGATTATACTTTAAAAAAAAAAAAAATATGGTGCTATGTTGGCTGGGCCCAAGATGGTGATGCTAGCTCTTTATGTTGGAACGTATAATGCTTATTTCTTTAACACTATTCATTAAATGTATGTTTTCAAAAGTGTAATCTAAAAATCAATTTCAATTTGTAATCAATTTTTATGTCACTTTTGTTCTTTCAGGTTGGGAGAGCCCTACAGCCAAGTGTCTTCTATGTTGGCGACTGCGAGAAGATGTTCAAAAAGAAGGTTCCAAAGACTGATCCTGTGAGTGGACCACATTGATCAGAACATGGCTTTTTATGATCTGTAACTTCAGTGGATGTTTTGATATTACTCTGGTTTATCTTTCACTGGCATTTAAGAACTTTTTCTTTGACTAGCTTTTAAGAATTTTCTCTCTGACTAGCTTTTGAACTGGCTTTTAAGAACTAACAGGTAGCCTGAAATGGCCCCTTTGTCATCTGGGATAAAAACAATATGATCTAGATTTCATGTTTCTTTTTAGGTGTCTTTTGTTATATATCTCTATTCCTTGAAGGCATATTTGCTTTTATGTTGTTTTACTGAGAATACTTCTTCTTCTTCTTTCTGTGTTCATGGGCTGCAACTCCCACGTTCACTCGTATATACATGAGCGGGCTTTTATGTGGATGACCATTTTTACCCCACCATGTAGGCAGCCATACTCCACTTTCGGGGATGTGCATGCTGGGTATGTTCTTGTTTCCATAATCCACCGAACGCTGACATGGATTACAGGATCTTTAACCCGCGCATTTGATCTTCTGCTTGCGTGTACACACGAAGGGGGGTTCAGGCACTAGCAGGTCTGCACATATGTTGACCTGGGAGATCTTTAAAAATCTCCACCCTTTACCCACCAGGCGCCGTCACCGTGATTCAAACCCGGGACCCTCAGATTGAATGTCCAACGCTTTAACCATTCGGCTACTGCGCCTGACACAGGAAACAAATGATGAGCGCCTTAAGGCAGCTTGCAGTCGGCTCCACCCACATATCAGAATAATATTGACAATAATGATGATAACATTAATAATAATACTACCGGTAGTAATGATATGATAATAATCATAATTATAGTAACAATAATACTGGTAACAACAACCATGATAGTAATAATAGTGATAATAAGCATAATCATAGAAACAATAATACTGATAACAACAATAACAGTAATGATAGTAATAATAATCATAGTCATAGTAACAATGATATTGATAACAACAACAATAATAGTAACAATAGTGATAATAATCACAATCATAGTAACAAAAATACTGATAACAACAACAATAATAGTAATAATAGTAATAGTGATAGTAATCATAATCATAGTAACAATAATACTGATAACAATAACAATAATAGTAATAACAGTGATAATAATCATAATCATAGTAACAATAACACCGATAACAACAACAATAACAGTGATAATAGTGACAATAATTCAAGACTGTTGCCTCTTCCACAGACGGACCCGAAGAGGCTGAAAAAGGAGCTGCCCAAGGCGTTGAAGAACATCAAGTCGGATGATCGCCTGCTGCTGATCGGGACTTCACGCTGCCCGTTTGAGGCGGAGATGAAGCCACTCATCTCGTGCTACCAGCGCATCATCCTCATCCCAAGGCCCTGACTACGCCTCCAGGAATCGTGAGTGAACAATCATTTATTTCGTCTCTTTTTGTGTGTTTAGTTATTTATCCTAAGGCTGGATTAAACGACTAACTGGTGGGTTAAAGGGTGGGGATTTTTCCGATCTCCCAGGTCTACATATGTGCAGACCTGCTTGTGCCTGAACCCCCTTCAGGCGTATGCACAAGCAGAAGATCAAATACGCAGGTTAAAGATCCTGTACTCCATGTCAGCATTCGGTGGGTTATGGAAACAAGAACATACCCAGCAGGCGCACCCCCTGAAAACGGGAGTATGGCTGCCTACATGGTGAGGGTATAAACAGTCAGTCATGAACATGTATACGAGTGAATGTGGGAGTTGCAGCCCACAAACAATGGAAAACGAAGAAAAACGAAGAAGAAGGAGATACATACATACATCGTCAACATGGTGTTGCCCCCCTTGCCCCCCCCCTACCCTCTGCATCCCTCCCCTTCTGGTTGCAGTGCTGTGGCGCCGGCTGATCGTGAAATACAGCGGGGTGATCACCAGCATGCTGGACATCAGCTCCCTGTCCAAGGTGACGGACGGCTACACCCCGGGCCACATGGTGACCGCTGTCCAGCAGGTGCTGACTGACCGTCGCATCCAGATGCTGGCCAAGAAGCCCCTGCAGAGCGTGGAGTTTGTGGCGCCCCTCGCCCGCATCGACCCCATCTACAAGGAGGAGGAGGAGTCCTTTAAGGTCGGTCTTTTTTTTATTTTTATTTTTATTTTTTATGTCCTCATGAGTTTTGGACTGAAAATGGAATGTTGAGCACAGTAGAAGCTTTATTATACGACGGTTCCGTTGTTTATTTACTCCTTTGTTTATGAACAAAAAGGTTTTTTTTTTTTATACGAGTTTATTGTTTATTTACTCCTTTGTTTATGAACAAAAAGGTTTTTTTATACGACGAGTTTATTGTTTATTTACTCCTTTGTTTATGAACAAAAGCTTTATACAACGATTTGATTGTTTATCAACTCCTTTGTTTATGAACAAAAGCTTTATACAACGATTTGATTGTTTATCAACTCCTTTGTTTATGAACAAAAGCTTTATACAACGATTTGATTGTTTATCAACTCCTTTGTTTATGAAGAAAAGTTTTATACGATGATTTTACTGTTTATTTACTCCTTTGTTTATGAACAAAAGCATGATACAACAGTTTAATTGTTTATTAACTCCTTTGTTTATAAACAGAAGCTTTATACAAGAATTTCACAACTGTTTATTAACGCCTTTGTTTGTAAACAAAAGCTTTATACAACAATTTTATTGTTTATTTATTCTTTTGTGAACAAAACAACACCATTTTTGGTGGGATATGCATAAATCATAAAAAAAAAAAAAAGTCATGGAATTTCAAAATTAATAGTTGCAAAACTGACTGCGCTATGTAGATCTGAAAGTGTGGGTGATTTTTTCCACTCATGAGTTGGTATGGTGAAGGTTTTAAGCTTGTCGGTGTTCTTTTTCATTTTTGTCTTCGCTTATATTTGTAACTCATGGGAACTGTTGAACAATTCAAGATTGAGTTTGAGCTTTGTGCATGTGGTTGATTTTGGGTTGGTTTGATGTTTTGATTGTTGTTGTTGTTGTGTGGTGGTGGTGGTGGTGGTGGTGGTGGGACTGGTTTTGGTTGTGTTAGTGTTAGAAGTGTGTTGGGGGTGTGGGAGGGGTGGAGGTTTGAGGGGATGGGTGAAGAGGGGAGTGGAAGAGGGTTGAAAAAAAAAAGAAGCATGTAACTGTAAGTGGCTATTGTTTGCGTATGAATGTTCGTATTCATGTACCTTTGCGTTTGCATGCCTTCAGTTTCATGTGCATCAAAGTACAATAAAATGTGTAGTTGTGACAATATTAACTATTACCTTCTTGAAGCTTAGCAGCTAGTTAAGCGATTGACTTATGTTTGACATACTGAGTGATTGCCTGCAATGTTAGCCAAAGTCATGGTTTTTTTTCTTTCTCTTTTTCTTAAAAAAAAAAAATCAGTTACACTGTGTGTGCATGTGTGTGTGTGTGTGTGTGAAAAATCAGTTACACTGTGTGTGTGTGTGTGTGTGTGGATGCATGCATGCACGCATGCATGCATGCGTGTGTGTGTGTGTGTGTGTGTGTGTGTGTGTGTGCTGCTGCTGCTGTGTCTCTCTATGTGTGTGTGTGTGTGTGTGTGTGTGTGTTGTGTTGTCTGCTATGCTGGCGTTTGACTGTTTCTCATCGTTTCTTTCGGTGTCTCAAGACAACAGAATGTGTGTCACACTGGGAATACAAACCTAACAGTGGAGATGTTTACATGCACTTATACACACACGTCAAGTTGGTTCATTCATATTCATTCATTTTCTCCACAGAGCTGGTACGCCAAGACCCCTCTGGGCAAGAAGCGTGCCAAGGCCGCACAGGCGGACGACGACGATGGCGGAGGAAAAGACAAGAAGGGAAAGAAAGGTGGAAAGAAAGGCGGGAAGAAGGGGAAGAAAGGCAAGAAGAAGAAGAAGTAATTATTCGGCTGTGTCTTTCAGACTTAAAAAAAAAAAAAAAAACAACAACAACCAACAAACAGCATGTTTGTCATTCAAGTATTTCTGTGAACAGTTTCCAGAACTGGTGTGAACTTTCCAAAAGGAAGTAATCTGCTCTCTTTATTACTTTGCACTGAAAACAGACATTGTGATATCAACAAAAAGTTTGCTTTCCTGCACATGACAGAAGGTTTTAACGGTTAAGAAATGAATAAGGCAGTTGATGTCGAGTTGATTGACTGATTGCGGATTGGATTACTTTATTTGTTTGGTTTAGACTTCCAAAGCAACACCACCATTTATGTTAACGAGGGTTTGGGTTGTTTCCTGTCAAATCATCCATTGATTTAGATATATATGCAGTTTAGAATAAGTTTTGCTGAATTCTTTCTTTCTTCTTTCTTTTTTTCTTTATGTCATTCACTGCCACAGTTTGATTTTCTTCAGGGAAAGCTCTTGGAAATTTACATGCATTGAAGTATTAAAGGAAATGTTACTTCCAGCACATTTTTTTTTTTTTTTTTTTTAATAATTAGTGCTACGCATAAGTTTGAATAAGCCTTAGTAGTGTTCATGCAGTGATAAAATTGTTTTAGTTTCACAGTGGTGACTCCATACTTTTATTTTTAAAATGGCAATTTTTGTTAGGTGGAAAGACAGGTTTATTTTCTAAATTATGGCAGTTTTTGTTACTAAAACACCTGCACAAAATTATTGATCTTGAAAAGCTGCATGACAAAATGTGAGGAAGAAAAATCATTTGCTTTTTGTAGCCATTGAAAAGAAATATTTTTCTTCTTTGCAGTGAAGATTTATACAGCACAGGGTTTGGTGTTTTTTGTGTGTGTGTCTTTTTATTTTCTATAATTATTTTAAAGACATATACATCACATGGATTTGAATGAAGGATACTAACACTTTTAGAGTGCTTTCAGTTTTGATGCTGGTCTTCAACAACATTCATTTTCTGTGCGTGGAAATCAGAAAGTGATTAGCATATGATGTTAAGAATTATCTATATTTTATCTACTTTCAGTCTCTCCCTCCCCCCCCTCCTTCTCGCACTATGTGACTTAGCAGAAGAAAAGTTATGATAGTGATAAGCATAGCAGGTTATCACCATCATTTATGGAGAGTTTTACAGAGTTGTGATATATGTTGTATGAACACATTGTTTGGAACTGCATAGATGCTGTTATATTTTTTTTTAAATATCCCTTTTTCCTTCCTTATTCTGTTCTGGTATCCTCCACAGATGCCATTTTAAAGTTTTAAAAGAAATCAGTTGATCTTTTGTTGACCATGTTTTTTGGTCTTTTACTTTTTGAAAACATGTGGCTTTGTGTTTTGGTTTTTAATTTAGGTACTTTATAGGAACATGGGTCTGGGTTAAAAAATAATATTTTTTTAAAATGTTATAAACCTGACATGGTCTCTGTGGTTGGCCACATGAATGAATTAATTCCCCTGACTCCCTAATTTGAAATCTTGTCAAAGGTGAGGCTTTTAAAAATGTTCTAACTTATCGTTAAAACGTTCTGAGTTTACAATGTAAAGCATGTTAGAGGCCGAATCACAAAATTGTTCTTTAACCATTTATTCATTTTGTGGAACTGTTTAGGTTAGGTATTTCTTGACTACATTATTTTGTTTGATATTTTTGACAGTTTGGTTATCACTGTTTGCTGTTGATGGGGAATGCTGATATATATAATAATGTCTATTGTGTTTGATGTTTGATGTGAGTATAATCATTGTCTGAAATTTTAGATCTAATCTGAATTGGCATGCATTGTTACTACAATATTTAAAAAAAAAACATACAGTAACTAAGTACAACACTCACACAACACACACACAGACACACACTTCAAGAACACATTTCAGACATTCTGAACATTTTAATCAGCAGATCATAGGAATTATGCACACACACACAACTGTTTAAATGCTGTACACTTTCCTCCCAGTTTTGTTTTCGTTTCTTCATATTCTCAGTGTTGGGATTCTTGTTAAATGCTTGGATAAAGAATGAACATTATTCATTGGTGTATGTGATAAATGCAATGAATATTGTTTCTTTTCAAGTGATTCAATCTCCAGACTTTGCCAGGCTTTAGATGACTGCTGTTGCTAAATGTTGATTGTCTGGGATGATTTCAACACATATCATTAAAGTAGGTATTAACTGTAGCTGATTAAAGATGCATATGTGAATGAGATCGCTTGTCTTTATTTTTTTTATTTGTATATACACCTCTGTGTGTGTTCGCATGCATGTGTGCATGTGCATGTGCATGAAGCACTTAGGTTTATGCATGTGACACTGATACTTCACTGATACATGTAGATGAACATCGTTTTCTCCCCCTCCACCATTTTTGACTCACTTGTGTAAACAAAGTGAGTCTATGTTTTAACCCGGTGTTCGGTTGTCTGTGTGTGTGTGTGTGTGTGTGTGTGTGGTAAACTTTAACATTGACATTTTCTCTGCAAATACTTTGTCAGTTGACACCAAATTAGGCATAAAAATAGGAAAAATTCAGTTCTTTCCAGTCATCTTGTTTAAAACAATATTGCACCTCTGGGATGGGCACAAAAAAAAAGAAAAAAAAAGAAATGAAGCCTAATTATATGCAAACTGCATTTACTGTTATATTTATATTTTTTGTATTCTCTAAACTTGGCACTTTGATCTGATATTCTGACCCAACAACAAGAGCAGTCATTATTATCATTTTTTGTTCAAACAGGAACTTCTTTTGCTAAGCATGGAAGTTTTAGTTATTTTGCAAATGTTTTGGTGCAGATAGTAAAAGAGGGAAATTACTCTGTAATTAATGCTAGGGGACTTAATTTGCTTTAAACTGATCTTTCTCATCTTAAACATTACATTTTGAAATTATACTCAATACATAAAAAGCTTGGAATTTTTTTTTTTTAAGTGTATCACGAGTGAGTCTTGAAGGCCTTGCCTCTCTTGTTTCTTTTGTCTTTTTCTCTCAGCTTTCAACATGCGACATTCTAGGGAACCTTAAACACGCTCACAAAGTTAGCCCTTTTATCACCTGTGCAAATTAATATTATTACCATTGTTATCGTCTTTTGGATGAAACGATAAACCGAGGTGTGCAGCAAGCACTTTGTGCACATGAACAAACCCCAAGGCAACGAAAGAGTTGTTTGTCCCTGACAACATTCTACAGAACAAAATCAACTTTGATAGTAAAACTAATACTGCAGACAGATAAGAAAGTTCAAATAATAATAATAATAATAATAATAAAACATAGTTTTTCTATGGTGCGATATCCAGCTGCTCATAGCACCTTACATAATCCAGTTGACTATAAACATGCCTTAAGAACACATCAACCGCTATCTGACAATGGAAAACATCCAGTGTGTTCACATGAATGAAAAAGCACACTTAAGAGATGAATCAGATTATAAAAGTAGAAGAAGTAAATAAGGCTTAGATTAAAACAAAATGCATTTCATAGAACACACACACACACACGCGCGCGCGCGCACGCACGCACACACACACTCACACACATACACACACACACGCACGCACACACACATACACACACACACACATGCACACACACACACACACACACACACTCACACACACATACACACACGCTCACACACACATACACACACACACACACACACACACACACACACACACGCACACACACACAGTGTGGTCAGTGGTGCTACACTGTGGCCACATGTTTTCCATGCGAAGAAGAGCACAGAGAAAAAATCTGTTGTAGAAAAAAAAAGATGAAAATTACTGCAAAACAAAACAATACAATACAATACAGTTCTAACCCATATAGTGATAAGAAGTGATAAGAAACTCTCTACAGGGACAGCTGGACAGTACAAGGTCTTCAGAGAAGAAGAAGACCCTCCTCACTCAAGTGTTTCGGCCCAAATATAAATTATATAAATTATAATCTGGTTAGGAGGCGCCATCCAGAGATGGTTCGACGTTGGCCCTGTGATCCAGTGTTCACCAGTGGTCAGGGTTCAAGGCCAATTTCCTGCACGATGTTAAGTGCCCAGGAAAGGTACTTTACCCTTATATTGGATTGACCACAACAGTGCCGCAAGAAAGCCCGCCTGGAGATGTTCTACAAATTCCACCATGGTATCATCTCCATCAACTCCAAGTACCTGCCCAAGCCATCTAAGAGCAGGATGAGCTGTAGAACGAACAACAGCCAGAGCTATGACATTCCCTCCTGCACAACACTGTACAGGCAGATGGCATTCTTCCCGAGGACCACACCAGAATGGAACAAGCTGCCTCAGGAAGTTGTGACAGCCGAGTCACTGGACTGCTTCAAGTCCAGACTGGCCTCTCAACTCTAAAAGTGAATCCTCCCCCACCCCCCCCATTCCCCCCCTCCTCTAGCTCAGCACTGCCCCCCTCACCCTCCTCCTAACCACCCATACACCCCAAAACTACAACAGAATCATCAATATAATGATGTTGGTTGTATAAAGGAAGAAGAAGAAGAAGAAGAAGACTGATTGATGTGGGTACTTATCTAGTGCCTGTCCTCTGTCGGAGACCAAGCTCTAACTGCTCTACAAACACGGGGTCATTTGCACAACAGGCTGCCCTACCTGGGTAGAGCCGACTGACAGCTCAGTGCCACTGACTGGGCGCTCATCATTCGTTTCCTGCGTCATTCAACTATCAGATTTCAGGCACGCATACATACAAACTCAGACAGACAGGCAACACTTTATGTGTATGGCCGTTTTTTTGTTTTTTTCAAATATATTTACAACGTCATATAGGCAACCATTCCCCGTTTTCGGAAACACACTATGGAAACTATGGAAACACACACACACACACACACACACACACAGAGGTCTACCACCCTAACCCACTTCGTTAAACAACATTCGGACTGGATACTAGTTTCTTTTCATGCGAGATTTAAAAAAGAAAAAAAAAAAAAAAAAAGGATAGCAAACATGCATTCAGAGTACATATAAAAAAAACCCCAAAAAAACCCAACCATACCGGTGACGAGTCAAGTGATGACGAGCAAAAATTCTGTCAAAAACAAACCCAGTCTGAAAGGGTAACAAATAATACAGAAAGGAGGAAGAAAAGAAGCAGGTGGGGGGGGGGGGGGGGGGGGGGGGGCGGGGCGGGGTTAAGAGTGGGATGGGAAGGGGGGGGAGGTACTGCGATGTGCAGACGCGCTTTCCATGGAGCCAACAACAGCCCGGCCCGAATTCCACTGTGAGGAAGCATTATTTTATTGATTTGGGATATATTCATGCATCCATTTAAATTACATACGTGCGCACACACGTTCTGGCAAACAATCTAACCTGTGCACACACGTACGTACGCAAGCGCGCACGCACGCACACATTTTCACTCAGTGTTCTGGTACATCTTTTCTCTGCTTACCCCCCTTTAACCACCACCACCATACACGCAAACACACACACACACACACACATGGCATGAAAGTGAAAAGACGTAAAACTGAAAAACGAATGCACACACGCACACACATACACACGCATATATATATATATATATATATATATATATATATATATACACATATATACATACATACATATAAGCAGAGAGAGAGAGAGAGAGGGGGCAGGGAGTGGGAGAGGGGTGGGGGTGGGGGCGAGATGGGTATTATAGAGCCTCTGGCGACATGTTCCTCAATCGGAAATATAATAGGAAATATTGAAAATACCCTTTCTTTTCCTGTTTTTCCCTACCTTCGAATTCGAGGAAATGTCGATGAAGAGTCTACAAGGAAGAGAAGATTCATCGCAAAAAAAGGGAGCTGAAATGGCCAGTAGGAAAAGGGGGGCGGAAGGTGATGGGTGGTGGGAGGCAGGGGGGGGGGGTCTAGGAAGGGGATGGGTGGTGGGGGGTCAGGGGGGTCTAGGAAGGGGATGGGTGGTGCGGGTCAGGGGGGTCTAGGAAGGGGATGGGTGGTGGGGGTCAGGGGGTTTAGGAAGGGATGGGTGACGGGGGTCAGGGGGTGTCTAGGACCGTGATGGGTGGTGGGGGTCAGGGGGTCTAGGAAGGGATGGGTGACGGGGGTCAGGGGGTGTCTAGGACGGTGATGGGTGGTGGGGGTCTAGGAAGGGGATGGGTGGTGGTGGGGGGTCAGGGGGGTCTAGGAAGGGGATGGGTGGTGGGGGGTCAGGGGGGTCTAGGAAGGGGATGGGTGGTGGGAGGCAGGGGGGGGTCTAGGAAGGGGATGGGTGGTGGGGTCAGGGGGTCTAGGAAGGGGATGGGTGGTGGGGGTCAGGGGGATTCAAGGAAGGGGATGGGTGGTGGGGGTCAGGGGGTCTAGGAAGGGGATGGGTGGTGCGGGTCAGGGGGGTCTAGGAAGGAGGTGGGGGGTCAGGGGGTCTAGGAAGGGGATTGGTGGTGGGAGGCAGGGGGGGGATTCAAGGAAGGCGATGGGTGGTGGGAGGCAGGGGGGTCTAGGAAGGGGATGGGTGGTGGGGGGTCTAGGAAGGGGATGGGTGGTGGGGGTCAGGGGGGGTCTAGGAAGGGGATGAGGTAGCAGGAGGCGAACGGGGTCAGGATAAGAAACGACAAACTGGCGGTCTCCACACTGGGAGGGATGCTCACTCAGTCTGGCTCCGCGACTAAGCCATTATTGTCCTTAACAGGGGGCTTAGCAGGTGGTGTCCTAAGTACGTTAAATCAGAACAGGCACCGCTGAACACCACCGAAGTGACTCAGCAGCAGCAGTGCAGGATCTCCTCTGGTGTGTGGCCTCCTGGCGACCTAACATCGATGGTTCCCTGCGGACTGCCGACGCTGGAACTGTGACGGACGAACCCGGGTGTGGCCGTGTATGGAGGAATCTAAATGAGCGGCATGGGAGGAATGCCACTGAAACGGCGCAGATGATGGGGCAGCAAAAAACAAAAACAACAACAACAAAACAACAAACAAATATACACACACAAAACAAACAAAAAAACAACAAAAAAAACACGACAAACTGAAAAAAACAACCTAACGGACACTTTGCCACACACACACACGAACACACTCACACAGCTAACATTGTTAAGCGTTATATTGACATATTACAAGAAGAAGAACAGTATTTAGTGCATACATGTACTATCAGTTTAGTGCAGGTTACTCCAGATAAGACTGTTAACCTGTGTCTACTCAGTGTGTGGAGTAGGCGGTCCAGATTAATTTTGACAGAACAACTGTCACAATCGTCATTGTCATGGAATTTTTAAAATCTTTTTTTATGTAAAAAAAACCCTGTTCGTCTCTATGGGCAGACTTCAACACAACATACTAGTAGTTGTATAGTTAGTTGTATAATTCGACCAGTAACACATTGACGGGCGCAATAGCCGAGTGGTTAAAGCGTTGGACTGTCAATCTGAGGGTCCCGGGTTCGAATCACGGTGACGGCGCCTGGTGGGTATAAGGGTGGAGATTTTTTACGATCTCCCAGGTCAACATATGTGCAGACCTGCTAGTGCCTGAACCCCCTTCGTGTGTATATGCAAGCAGAAGATCAAAATTTTAATACGCACGTTAAAGATCCTGTAATCCATGTCAGCGTTCGGTGGGTTATGGAAACAAGAACATATCCAGCATGCACACCCCCGAAAACGGAGTATGGCTGCCTACATGGCGGGGTAAAAACGGTCATACACGTAAAATCCCACTCGTGTGCATACGAGTGAACGCAGAAGAAGAAGAAGAAGACCAGTAACACTTAGCAGCAACAGCACAGTGACAGAAATAAACCGGAATTCAACACAACAGTGATATAGTTCATATACTTCTTAATACGAGGGTAGATCAAAACGTTCTCGGCCTAACGAAAAAGCAATGACACTAACCGTAAAACATGAACGCAACTATGAACTAGAATCTCTTCAAAGGGTATTCATAAAGGGTCTGTGAATGCCAAAGAAGCACGTGCTTGAATCCAATATTTGCAGGAAAAGGGCATGGCACCCAAAGATCATCCATGAAGACATGGTAAAGACACCTGGGGGTAACTCCCCTTCTTCGTCAACAATCAAAAAAGTGGGCTGCTGACTTAATAATGCGGGGCAGGGAGAGCATAGAAGTTGACCCACGGTCCGGCCCCCACAAATCCTCCACCACTGATGATCAGATGGAAGCCATTCACCGCATGGTTTTGGACGACAGGCGTTTGTGTATTGCATGAACAGCCGACACTATGGAAACCAGCTGTGGTTTAGTGCTTGGCATCTTTGGGATGAGTAGACGTGTGCCCAGAATGTTGACGGCAGATCAGAAGCTAGCCAGACTTGAAACTTCCAGGGATTTTCTGGCTCCTTTTCAGACCGACCCAGCTAATTTCGTTCGGAGAATTGTTACCCAGGACCCCGCGACGTGTGGGTTCACCACTATGAACCTGAATTAAAAAAAAAAGAAAAAGAAAAAGAAAAAAAGCAAAACAAGCAATGAACTCACCTCGATTCTCCCCACAGCCCTCCAGAAAACAGGTGGCATCTGTTGGAAAGGTCATGGTTTCTGTTTTTTGGGACTGCGAGTGAATATCAGTGATCGACTACCCGCAACAGGGTCACACCATCACAGGAGACTACCATCAGAACTACGCCAGCTTCAAGAAGCCATCAAAGACAAAACACCGAGGAAAGCTCCCACCCAGCAGGGGTCATTTTGCTACTGGACACTGCACCATATCACACTGCGCAAGTGGCGGTGGTTGTGGCTGCCAACTGTGGCTTTCAACTTCTGCCCCAAAATTATGTAGAAAAATCGACTTCCATAGAAAAACAAATACAAAATTGCAGGCAGGAAAAACAACAACAAACAAACAAACAAAAAACAACACACAAAAAAAGGGTGGCGCTCTCAATATAGCGATGCGCTCTCCATGGGGAGAGCAGCCCGAATTTCACACGGAGATATCTGTTGTGACGAAAAAAGAGTAAAACAATAATACAAGTGATTTCTTGCTGCATCATTTAAATGCCAGGCTCTCAAGCCCTGTGTAGGTTGGGCATCTGCTCTTCCACACAAACCACTTAAAAGCTATATTGTTTTGAAAGCAAATAGATGTAGCGTATATCGGTCCGTGTATATCGATCCGTGTATCGGTCCGTGTATTGATCGGTATATCGATCCGTGTATCGATCTATATATCGATCCTTATATCGATCCGTGTTCGGTCCGTGTATCGATCCGTATATTGATGCGTGTATCGATCCGTATGTCGGTCCGCATTCTTTGACTGACGACCTTCTTGAGACTGAACTTGACACTACAGTAGTAAACAACAGCACCACCACCACTACCACTACCACCAGCAATTTTATTATCAGATTATCAGGATAATTAAGACTTGCTGAAACAGCAGAAGCAAGCGAGAGAGAGAGAGAGAGAGAGAGAGAGAGAGAGAGAGAGAGAGAGAGAGAGAGAGAGAGAGAGAGAGAGAGAGAGCTCAGAAATATTTCACCACAATGCCTGTTTGCAAGGGTGGTACATACACACACAGACACATAAAATACCGAAAATAAAGCGTGGAATGGACCGACATCATGGAGACAACATTTCGTAACTAAAAAGTAGGCAGGTAAAGATTTTAGTATGTGACATTCCATAAATTTTTTTTTGTGTGTGTTTTGAAAACTATTATAATGAAATTTCTTCTTCTCTCTTTTTCAAGGTGTAAGAGAGAGAGAGAGAGAGAGAGAGAGAGAGAGAGAGAGAGAGAGAGAGAGAGAGAGTGAGAGAGAGAGAGAGAGAGAGAGAGAGATACAGATAGATACACAAACACACACAGAGAAAGATATAGATAGATACACACACACACACACACACAGAGAGAGAGAGAGAGAGAGAGAGAGAGAGAGAGAGAGAGAGATAGAGAGAGATAGATACACACACACACACACACACACACACACACACACACACACACACACACACAGAGAAAATTTGCATGCCTAGGTCCATCAGTGACACCGTCCATAATCATCATATGATCATGATACGGATATTCTGCCAACGATAAGCCGATCGGGCAGTGCCAGATTCGCTACAGATGCTGCCCATTATGGCGGTGATGTCGATGGTCATGCAAGGTTTGCCATGAAACTCTGACAACAGACGGTTGGGCTGAGAGAATATAAATAATATTCACGTTTGGTTGTCAATTGTAATCCTACTGCCAGACGGATAACATGGACTCCTGTGTCGCGGACGACATAATGGTTCCGCTGTTTTTTTCTTTTCTTTTACGTTTATGGAGGGGGTTCAATTCCATCTCATTCCCTCTTTCTTCTATCATGGCAAGCGGATTTGGCGGAGGCTGGTGGGTCGCTGTATTGTTTTTTTGAGGCGGGTGTGTTTCTTATGCACGTACACGATGTTTTCCATCGTGCGTGTTTCCCCTTGCGTTCGAGCGTAGTGAGAGATCGTGTTGTTGTGTCATGTTTTCTATGGTTTGTAAGTGTCTCGTGCAACTGAACGGGAAAAAATATATAGGAAGCTGAGTGAACAGAGTGAGCGGAGTTCTAGTGCTTCAAATGCTCCTCGCCGGTTTGTCCCTATCTTGACTCGAAGGGAGTCAGTCCTTGGAGAAGGACAGTGGTAGAACCAGCGCTTAACGGCTGATGTTATACGCTACACCATTCCTGCTAGGCAAATGCCTGGCAGCAGCATAACCCAACGTCAGTTGCTATGTCAGGCCTTGAGTGCATCTCTCTCTCTCTCTCTCTCTCTCTCTGTTTTTCACCTGTGTGTGTGTGTGTGTGTGTGTGTGTGTGTGTGTGTGTGTGTGTGTGTGTGTGTGTGTGTGTGTGTGTGTGTGTGTGTGTGCGCGCGCGCATGTGTGTTGTGTACCTATCAGAGTGGATTTCGTCAACATGATTTTGTTGTCATGAATTCTTTTTCAGTGCGCGCAAGTTTGTGCTAAGCACGGAACCCCGGTGTTGTCATCTCACCCGAAGAACCAAACACTCTATTCGATTTTCCAGTCAAGCTTGGGAGAAACGGAAAGACGGGGATTCGAACCCAGACCCTCAAAAACGTACACTAGCCTTGCAGATGAACGTCCGAACCATTCTGCCACACTCCTCAAGCATCGGCAAGTTGATGTTGGTCGTGTAACAGAAAGAAGAAGAAGACCAAGACCAAGAAGAAGAAGAAGAAGAAGAAGAAGAAGAGGAAGAAGAAGAAGAGGAAGACCAAGACCAAGAAGAAGAAGAAGAGGAAGAAGAAGAAGAGGAAGACCAAGACCCAGAAGAAGAAGAAGAGGAAGAAGAAGAAGAAGAGGAAGAAGAAGAAGAGGAAGACCAAGACCAAGAAGAAGAAGAAGAAGAGGAAGAAGAAGAAGAAGAAGAAGAAGAAGAAGAAGAGGAAGAAGAAGAAGAAGAAGAAGAAGAAGAAGAAGAAGAAGAAGAAGAAGAAGAAGAAGAGAAGAAGAAGAAGAAGCAGCAATAGGAATGGCAGAGATTGCCGATCATCATATCCGTCCGCGACATTCATATCCATAATCATGACCCTCCGGTCCTACCGACGCGGGTATAAGCATTACTAGTAGACCCGAAGGGGAAGCGGATTATTTGGTGCTGATTTCGATGGTCATGCTATTCCTGACGACGGAAACAGGGACACCAGTTTGGTGAGTTGAAGGAGAAGAGAAA